>NC_091284.1:388981233-389284263 GCF_032444005.1 Ranitomeya imitator | reverse complement strand
CCCCACAGCTATTACTTCCCATTAATTCCACCTCCTACTGCTCCCTATCTAATATGAACTACTGCAATCTCTCCAACATAAAGCCCGTGCCCTTGACGCCCACCTCCCTGCTCCCTCTCTCTGGAGGACTCTAGAATGCCCATTCCATCTGCAATAAGCTTCATGTGATTCATGACCTCTTTCTCGGAATCTTGCCTTGGCCTCACAGAAACATGGTTGACACCCTCTGACACCGACTTCCCTGCTGCGCTGTGTTATGGCGGCCTCCACTTCACCCACACTCCTCTCCCCGGCAACAGACATGGTGGAGGAGTGGCTATATAGAAAAAGTCCACCACCAGCACTCGGATAGGGGATGCACGCTCAGGAGTCCAAGGATCCAGTCGGACGCATAATCATATGAAGAGGAAAAGGAGCAGCATCCATACCAGGATTGGGCGATCGATCAGATATTATGTTCCCTGTGTGTTTTCTCTAGTATTATTGCAAATGTTTATGTAATATGATGGTGATTGGTTGCCAGTCGTCTGATTTTTTAATGTTGCGTACAATATGAATGTATATTATGCGATTTTAATGGGATTTAATAAAGGCCGCCCCTTGATAGTGATTGGTTCCTGCACAGGTTCCACACTATTTAAGATGGCCACTGTGGATGTTTTGTATACTTCACAAAGGCCAACCCGGCCGAAACGTTGTATTTTTCCTTATGGCTGAATAAAGACCGTTTTGGACACTATTCACCTGGTATGGATGCTGCTCCTTTTCCTCTTCATATGGTGGAGGAGTGGGTCTTCCCCTTTCTACTAACTGCACATTTAACCCAATCCCACCTCTACCCTCCCTTATCCTCCCCTCTTTTGAAGTCCATTCTGTCTGCATCTACTCTCCCTCCAACCTCCAAGTGGCTGTCATATACTGACCTCCGGGCCCGGCCACTACCATTATTGACCAATTCTCTACCTGCTTCTTCACTTTTTTTCCACTGACATTCCCACTATCATCGTGGGTGACTTCAACATCCCTTCTGATACCCTTCAGTCAACAGCCTCCAAACTCCTGTCCCTTACTTCATCTTTTGGACTTACTCAGTGGTCCTCCTCAGCCACCCACACAGATGGACCTACATTAGACCTGATCTTCACCCGTCTTCACCCGTCTCTGCTCTCTATCTAACTTCACAACCTCCCCTCTCCCTCTATCTGACCTCCATCTACTCACTTTCTCATCCCTGTCCTCCTCACCTGTCTACCATGTCCAGCAACATGCGCACCTCCGCAGAATCCTCGCACACCTAGACACCCACACGCACTCTGACTCTATGCTACTACTTCCATCCATATCCTCACTCCTCGACACAGACAGTGCCACTGCTTTCTACAATGCCACACTCGCATCAGCTATTCACATGGTCATCCCTCTAGTTCATGGCAGAGTAGGATGTATAAATAGACAACCCTGGCACAATAACATCACTGAAAAGCTTCCAAAATTGTCCAGTGTTTCAGAGCGGCATTGGAAAAAACAAGTTCGCATGATGATTTCACTGCACTCAAACAAGCAACACTCGCCTTCAAATCTGCCCTCACCTACTTCACAACCCTCATATCTTCCCTATCCTACAACCCCAAACAGTTATTCAAAACTTTTAACTCCCTCCTCTGTCCACCACTGCCCCCTCCAACATCCCTCATCTCTGCTGAGGACTTTGCCACACACTTCAAAAATAAGATCGACCAAACAAGGCAAATCTTTATTGTTCAACCACCACTACCCCTTTGTATACCAGATCAAAGCCCTTCCCCCATAACCTCCCTCTCCAACATCACTGAAGGGGAGCTTAATTGTCTCCTCTCCAAATCACACCTCACCACTTGTGCACTAGACCCCATCCCATCCCAACTCCTCCCCAACCTCACCACTATACTTATCCCATCCCTAACCCATCTCTTCAATCTATCACTAACTTCTGGTACCTTCCTTTCTGCTTTCAAACATTTCACAATCACACCTATCCTTAAAAAACCAACCCTTGACCCAACCACTATGTCCAGCTATCTCCCAATATCTCTGCTCCCATTCGCTTCCAAACTCCTGGAGCAGCACATCCACGCTGAACTTTCCTCAAACCTCTCATCTAATTTGCTCTTTGACAATCTACAATCTTGTTTCCGTCCCCATCATTCCACTGAGACCGCCCTGAACAAAATTACTAAGACCTATTCACAGCCAAAGCTAATAGACAATACTCTATACTCCTCTTTCTAGACCTGTCCTCTGCTTTCAACACAGTTGACCACTGCCTTCTACTACAGATCCTCTCTTTCTTTGGGCATCAAAGACCTCGCCCTATCCTGGATCTCCTCATACCTTTCCAACCGCACATTCAGTGTCTCCCACTCCCACACTACCTCCTCATCCCACCCTCTCTCTGCTGGAGTCCTCCAAGGCTCTGTTCTAGGACCCCTAATCTTCTCAATCTATACACTTGGTCGGGGACAACTCCTAAAGTCCCATGGATTCCAGTACCACCTTTATGGTGATGATGCTCTGATCTACCTCTCTGGCCCAAACGTCACCTCTCTGCTGTCCAGAATCCGGGAGTGTCTATCAGCCATATCCTCCTTCTTCTCCTCTCGCTTCTTCATACTCAATGTGCACAAATCTGAACTCATCATCTTTCCTCCATCTCACAGATCTTCCTTACCTGATCTGTCTATCACAATAAATGACATCACACTTTCCCCCATAAAGAAAGTCCACTGCCTCGGAGTAACCCTTGACTCTGCCCTGCCTTCAAACCGCACATCCAAGCTCTTTCCACCTCCTGTCATCTCCAGGTCAAAAATATTTCCAGAATTCGTCCTTTCCTCAACATTCAATCTACTAAAATGCTTGTGCATGCCCTCATCATCTCCCGCCTCGACTACTGCAACATTGTTTCTGTGGCCTCTCTGCTAACACTCTCGAAACCTCTCCAGTCCATTCTTAACTCTGCTGCTTGACTAATTCATCTCTCTCCTCGCTACTCCTCCGCTTCTCCCCTCTGCAAATCTCTTAATTGGCTCCCATTCCCACAGCATATCCAGTTCAAATTACTACTACTGACCTACAAAGCCATCCATATCCTGTCTCCTCCATATATCTCTGAACTAATCTCCTGATATCTTCCCTCACATGATCTCCGGTCCTCCCAAGACCTCCTCTCCTCCACACTTATTCATTTCTCACCTAATCGCCTCCAAGACTTCTCCCTAGTATCCCCCATCCTCTGGAATTCTGTGCCCCAACACGTCTGACTATCAACCACAGTAGGATCTTTTAGATGGAACCTGAGTCCTCACCACTAAAAAGGAGAATCTAATTACCAAAAGACTCTGGATTACAATCCCAATTCTTCATACCTATAATACCCATTATGCACAAAACCTTTGTCACAGGACTTCTGAGAGACTAAGAAACCACTTTTTGCATGTCTGCTACAGAATAAAAAGTAAAGTTCAAGTGCAATTTGAAACTCTGAGGAAAACACAGAAAACACAGAACAAAAATTACAACAATACTACAACAAAGTACGGACCTTTCTGATTCATAACAAGGAAAATAAACTACACAGATTGTGCCTCAATTCAGGACTCTATACAAAGAGATACAAAACAAAGCCAAAACCTGGCATCTAACTATGTCATTAATCTCTTAGATTATAAACCCAACAAAGTGGAGCTGGCCGTGCTTTCTAGATGAATCTCATTTTGTCCTACTAAGGCCCTGGATAAAACTGAACTCTGCAGTGATGTGGAACACTTTTTCAGGAGATTGCGCCTGAGGGAATATTTCAATGATACAGAAGATTCAGAAAACACTCGGACTGAAGGAAAAGAGATCCTTACAACCAAGAACAGGTCACACTGGACACCTCCACCTGGACGCGATCCTCATTTGGATAAATATATAGACACCTTCAGACATTTGATAAAATCCACCATCATAGATAATAACAGGAGACAAGCATCCAACATCAGTGCCCAGGAGATACAATAAAAGGCAATACAGTCTTTGAAAAAGAAATCATCATTAAACCTGCTGACAAGGGAGGTGCAATAGTCATGATGAACACATCAGACTATATGAAGGAAGCAAACAGACAACTTATGGACACACGCTACTACAACAAATTGGAGTCGGATCCTACACAAGACTATTACAAGGCACTATACAAGTTTGTATCTTGTCTGCCTGACGAATCCACAAGAGCCGATGACCTGATACCAGAAAATCCAAATATAGGGACATTCTGCATGCTTCCCAAAATCCACAAATCTGGAAACCCAGGAAGACTAATTATCTCATGTGTGGGCACCCTTAATGAGCAGGTATCTGGATGGGTAGAGGGTATTCTGAAACCACTGGTAAAGGATAAACCCAGGTCCATTCAGGATACAACTGACCTATTGAATAAACTATCAGCAATAGGTCCTCTAACAGAAGGAACAACCCTGGCCACCATGGATGTGGAATCTTTGTACTCTAATATCCCACACCAGGATGAATTAAATGCCTGCAAATTCTTCCTGGAAAACACAGGGACTGATGCTGATTCTGTGGTGAAACTTATATGTACAGGAGACTTGGACAGCAATGGGAAGTAAAATGGCCCCACAGTATGCTAATATTTTCATGGCTAAGCTTGAAAGCGACTTTTTGTCCTCATGTCCCATCAGGCCTCAGGCCTACTACCACTACATTGATGATATTTTAATCATCTGGATGGAGTCTGAGCCACAGCTAAAGACGTTCCATGAACTGTTTAATCAATTTCATCAGACCATCAACTTAACACTCAACTACTCCAGCACTGAAATTAACTTTTTGGACACCATCATTAAGCTGCAGAACAATGAAATAGAGACATCCCTGTATCTGAAGCCAATCGACCACCCAACATACCTCAAATGGGACAGTTTCCATCCAAAACACATAAAAAAACTCTATTGTCTACAGCCAAGCCATCAGATACAATCGTATATGTTCCAATCCCATGGATAGAGATGAACACCTTGGTTGCCTCAGAAAGACCTTTTTGAATCAGGGCTACCATCCAAGAACAATTGAAAACCAGATTACAAGAGCCACCAGAATATCAAGGAATCACCTACTACATTACAAGACTAAAGAAGAAAATAACCGGGTGCCTCTAGTAGTTACCTACAATCCAAATCTGGAGGTGGTAAGGGGAGCTGCATGGAAATTACAACCTTTACTACAAAAAGAATTAAACCTACAGTGCTACCGTCCAATTTTACGAAAAAATAATCACATATTTATATATCTAGGACTATATAGCCTGACTGAAGCAACAAAGATTGAAAAAGTAACAAACTTTATTTACATATAACATTAAACAACAGTGTCATATTTTCAATTAATATGTGAGATTCACAAAGGATAAACAGAGACATAAAAAAACCAAAGCAGAAAACCTGCACGGTGATAACCACACCACTCTAGGTCCTATGAAATAACATGTGTAGGGGGCCTCAATATGAGAATCCATAAGTATGAACAGACACAGCCATGGCTATGTCATTTAAGACTTGGTAGCACTATAGGTTTAAATGTTTGTACATTTACTGTGTTTTAGGCAGCCCCCAAATTTAATAAGCATCATTGTCAGACGCTCCCTGTCCTTTCAAACAGCTACAGGAACCTTTCCTTGCAACCAGAAAAAATGTAAAACCTGTCCATTTATAATGACCACGGACAAGATAAAGATCTCCGATTCACATCAGGACTACAAGATCCCAGGTACTTTCAGCTGCATCACATCTACTGTGGTGTACCTAATTATTTGTACTAAATGTCCAACTGGGGGTCTGTATGTGGGAGAGACAGGGCAAAAACTGAGACCAAGGATGAACTCTAGACACAATAAGAGGAAAAAGAATAGATGTACCTGTGGCAAGACATTTTTGTCTCCCTTATCATAGCACCATGTACATGAGATTACTTGTATTAAAAGGGAATTTCATATCTCAGAGATACAGAAGAGTCTGGGAGTATAAACTGATGACAACCTTTGACACTCTCAGTGCAGGAATAAATGTGTCGCATGGATTTGTCTTTTTACATCAATTAAGGAATTTGCTCCTCAGACCGTGTGGGGACATCATAACAGTACCAGACCCATTCAGGGGACCATAAAACATTAAGACTTCCTTATCTATGAACTGTTCCAATATTTATGGACCCAACTGTTTATCAGTCTCACATATTGGTAATTCTGCTTCACATCACCTCTTATCTATGGCATTATTTCTGGGTTGTATTGTGCATAAATATGTGATTCTTCAGAATTTCTTTTAGTATATGTCTGATGAAGGGATCTGAGTAGTCTCGAAAACTTGCAATTTGTTACCATCTTTTCAGTTAGCCATTAAAAGGTATCAACCACTGAGGACTCTCAATTCAATTTTTCAAACCATAAAGCACATTAGTGACAGTCTGTTGTTGGGGTGCTTTGCTGCAGGAAGGCCTGGTGCACTTCACCAAAATAGATAAATTTACTTATAGGAAAAATTATGTGGAGACATTGAAGCAACATATCTGGTGAATAGCCAAGAAGTTAAAGCTTAGGTGCAAATCGATTTTCCAACTGGACAACGACCACAAGTAAATTTTCAAATGTGTGGCAAAATGGCTTTATGACAAAAAAATTAAAATAATGTAGTAACCATCACAAAGCACCGACCTCAATCATATAGAATATTTATGGGCAGAACTGAAAAACTTGTGCTATCACGGCAGCCTTGTTTTTTATGTCAATCGAATTGTGCGTATATATAGAGTCCCACTTCTACTAAAAGAGCTGGAGTGTAAAATAGGATGAACGCGAAGGTAAAAATGGAAGAACAACCCAAATCCCTGTCATCATCATAAATGAGATGGGAGTTACAGTACATGTCATTACTGAGAATTTCTCATGACTGGCACATTGGATCTCTAACAAAAATTATTTTTATAGGGGGACAAGCACCTGTAAAGTTCTACTCCTACTTCCGTATGAAACAACGTGCTGACAGGTTCCCTTTAATGATGAACTACAGCAGCTTTCTAGTTGACAGACATTTGCTGTGTGCACAGCGCACCCCACCCCGCCCGCACTTTAATTCTTAAGCGATTATGCATCATTTCCCATCAACTATAAATATAACACATGCGTGTATGTATGTGTATGTGAGATAAGCCGTTTGTATGCCACAAGCATGGGTCTACGTATTAGAAACTTGTTCCTCCCGGACATTCCACAAATACAAGGGGCAGCTTTGTGTTGGCAGCTGTGTTTTCCATATAGAGATATGGGAGAAAGAGGAAAGTGCACACTGACTACTGAATAAATTATATCATTGTAAGTTATGAGTAATTATGAGGAAAACATCTTGTTCTAGACCACGGAAAATGAAAAGTCTCTGCTGCTGGATATTTATTCCACGAAGTAAACATTTCTGTTGTCCGTACATAGCTGAGTGTGCTGAATAGCATCAGAGCACTTTGACATTAATGAGAGCAAGAAAAGAAGGGAAATACTTTGATTTATTCCTAAAATCTGATGTTCCAGAAAATGTCAGTAGTTTTTAACTCTTTTGCACCTACAAGAGTAAATTTATGCTGGGTTCATGCTATTTTTTTTTTTCAATATTTTTAGATGTTCTAAATTGCCAGTGCGGAAAACTCTGCAGATACAGCACCACGAGCAGCCACAGATGCTGTTGGACAGTATTAAACTCACCCATAGTGATAGACCATGTAACTGCTATGGTGCCCAAGAGTCGGGAAGGGCCCAGTGCTGAGCGCCACCAGCCACTCACCTGTTGTCACAATTTCAAAAATGTCTCCATCCCCAGGATGCAGAACCAATTGGATAGAATGATGTTAGGAGGTCAGCTCACTGCTGCACTATTCATCTTGAGTGTCTGAGTCTTAGCACAGTGAGTTTGATGATGTCATTAGATTGCACCATGAAGTGACCTGGGGGGAGGGGGTGAGTCTAGTTCTGTAGCTCTCTCACTTCTATCTTGAGGTAATAAAGATGCTCCTGGCTGTCTTGACTGCTTCAGTGATTACAGCAATCACTTCCCAGGAAGAACTTGTCTATACAGCTTATCTGTTTCAGTCTGACAGGAAACTCTCAAGCACACACCTTGGTTGTCCAGGACATAATCACCACTTTTCCAGTGTCCCCTGGGGCTGAGCTAACCACTCCCCATCTGCTATAATCATTTTAACCCCTATAGTTGCTAGATGATTCTAAATCAACAGTGCCACTTCTATCTGTGACATTTTTTCTTACAATATTGCAGAACATTTTAGAAAAAGCTGCTCACATGCAACAATACTGATAAATTACTGTAGGTAAATAAGATATTCTCCATTTTCATCCTTGTTGTTCCATTGTTGCATTTCTGATTCTCCCCAATAGTCTTCTGTTTACATTGGCTCAGCCATCACAGCTTACCGCATACTGCACTTGACTTCCAATCACTGTTTTCATCAGGCTTGTGCCGTATGCGTGAGAAGAAAAACAACATGAAAAATTCAGCACACATTGTTAGGATGGCAGGGATAAATGGGCAATTAATGCACCAAGTTGCTGGTGACATGTGGTCAGTATAAGAAAGCGAACATAACAGGTTTCCATTTTGTGTTATGTTCTCATTCTTATACTGACTTGCATGTGGGGCAGACACAAGCAATCAGCTTGGTTAAAAAAAACAATGAGAGCTGTGGAGTCCATCAGTTAATGTCTGCATCATAGATAGCTACTAGTGGGGGTCAGTAACACTTGGCATACAGAGTATACTACCACAAGGCTATACAGTGGGTCACTGTGGCAAAGCAGGAAACTCAAGCAAGTACTGCATTTAGTGTAATTCGGCTCAAGTGAGGGAATGAGAAACAAGGTAATAATGCAGTGATAGTGTGCTGTAACATAGCAAGGGTCACATGCAGTGGCATGTAAAAGTTTGGGTACTCCTGGTCAAGCTTACTGTTATTGTGAACAGATAAGCAAGTTGAAGATTAAATTATCTCTAAAAGGACTAAAGTTAAAGATGACACATTTCCTTTGTATTTCAGGCCCAAAAAATATATACATATACTGACATTTTTTACATTTTAAAAATTACAAAAAGGTAAGTGGGCCAATGCAAAAGTTTGGGAACCCTTTGAGATTTGTGTGCTCAGACAACTTTGACCAAGGTTTAAGACCTGTATTAGCCTGTTAGAGTTATGGCTTGTTCACTATCATCATTAGGAAGGGCCAAGTAATTAAGATTTCCCAGCTTTATAAAAACTAGCCTTCTCTAACCTTGTACCAAAAACAGCAACCATGGGTTCTTCTAAGCAGCTGCCTAACACTCTGAAAATGAAAATGGTGGAGACCCACAAAGCAAGAGAATGCTATAAGAAGATAGCAAAGCTTTTTAAAGTTGCCCGTGTTAGGGCTAGCGGAACGCATCAAATAATTAGGAAGATGGTATAAGGTGCGTTCGCAGCCCGGGGTCCACCGTGCAGAGATAGAACCTGCTGCTGAGTAATGATGGACTATATGGTAGTATAATGTGGATACACACACGGGTTAGCTTCACCGGGTATGAAGGAAGTGAACCCTGTTGCGTCACAGAGCTGCAGTACCGCACAAAGAGCGCAAGCAAGGAGTCACAGAACTCTATCCCAAGACTCAGGGAAAGAGTTCCTCTAGACCTCTTGCGCTCGACACCGCTACTGGGGTGTCAGAGTTAAACAGAAACAATAATTAAATGCACAAGAGTGCGTGCAGTGCCGCTCTGGTGGACGCCACTAACCACCCAGACTTGGGTCAGGAAAGTGCTCTATTCACGCACGGCGCCGCACTGGCGGTAACTGCAATCAGACACAGTATCGTGTGTTAGGTGCAGGTAGCACTATCGGATGCTAGATAGCAAGCATCCACCTTTCGCGAGTAGTCAAAAACACTAGGAAGGGGGATGATTAAAGAGTGACAGTCACACATCTACACACACACATTTTCAAGTACACACTAGGGCATGGCCTAGCGGCCATGCAAACCTTTTATAGCAGCAGTGCTACGGGACCTTCCAGATAGTCCAATAGGAGCTGCAACAGGACCTGAGCATGTGACCCTCGACCTCCAATGGAAGGTCGTCCCATGGGCATGCTCAGTATGGGAAAAGCAGGACTTTGTCCCAGAAAGACCTGCTCGCTGCAGATCAGTGCTGGCTACAAAGGCAGAGACTGGAAGGGCAGCAGTAACCAGTCGCACAGTATCAGCTTGAGCCAGACGTTGGGACCAACATCTCCGCTGAGCAGGCACTACTGCGGCCAGAGAAGAATGGGAGACTGCAGCGAAGATGGTTCAAGATTCCCCTTGTGCAGAGGTAGGAACTCGACACCTAACAGCCTGTTCCTCAGTTTGAAATATAATGAAAAAAATCACAGGTAGCAGAAACAGTGGAGGTCAACATAAGGTCTGGAAGACCAAGCAAAATTGCAGTGAGAGCTGCTCGTAGGATTGCTAGAGAGGCAAATCAGACCTCCCGCTTGACTGGAAAAGACTGTCAGAAATATTTAGATATTTAGATGGTACATTCTTTTACTGTTCAGAGACACCTGCACAAATATGGACTTCATGGAAGAGTCATCAGAAGAAAACCTCTCCTGCGTCCTCACCATAAAATTCAGCCTCAGAGGTATGCAAAAGGACATCAAAACAAGCCTGATGCATTTTGAAAATAAGTCCTATAGACTAGGGTTGAGCGACTTTTACTTTTTTAGGGTCGAGTCGGGTTTCGCGAAACCCGACTATCTCAAAAGTCGAGTCGAGTGAAATCGGCCGATTATGGCGAAAAGTCGGGGATCGACCGAAACACGAAACCCAATGCAAAGTCAATGGGAAATCTTTTTTTTTCTCTCTCTCTCTCTCTCCTCCGTCCCTGAACAGAAAAGCTGGTGTTACACATTGCAAATCGCTACAGCGCACAAGCGACAAGATGGCGATAGGCGTCCACGCCCCTAAGACCTATGTCATCACTCTGCCCACGCTCATTCATTGGCTGAAAAAATGGCACCAAACGCGTTATACGAAACACGACTTTGGCGCGAAGATCGCCGACCGCATGGCCAATCCCAAACTAGGATCGGGTCGGGTTTCATGAAACCCGACTTTGCCAAAAGTCGGCGACTTTTGAATTTGTATGATCCATTTCGCTCAAGCCTACTATAGACCATTGAGGTTAAAATAGAACTCTTTGGCAGCAATGATTATAGGTATGCGTGGAGGAAAAAGGGCACAGAATTTCAGGAAAAGAACATCTTGCTAACCATTAAGTATGGTGGTGGGTCAAAAATGCTTTTGTGTTGTGTTGCAGACAGTGGCACGGGTAACATTTCATGAGTAAAGTGAAGAGGATTCAATGAAATTTCACCAAATTTTAGATGCAAGCAAAATATCTGTAAAATAGCTGAAATTAAAAAGACGATGGCTTCTACAAAAGAATAATTATCCTAAAAACACATCAAAATTCACAATAGACGATCTCAAAAGGCGCAAGCTGAAAGTTTTACAATGGCGCTTACAGGTCCTTGATCTGAATATCAGTGCATGCAAGACAACCCAGGAATCTCACAGAAATGTGAGAATTTTCCAAAGAAGAATGGATGAAAATCCCGCAAACCAGAACTGAGAGACTCTTGGCTGGCTACAAAAAAAAAGTTTACAGGCTGTGATGCTTTCAAAGGGGTACTACTTGACATTAAATATGCAGGGTGCCAAAACTCTTGCATCAACCCACTTTCCCTTTTGTAGTTTTTAAAAGTTAAAATATGATAGATAGAAAGATAGATAGATAGATAGATAGATAGATAGATAGATAGACAGACAGGGTGTTCCAAAAGTAAGTGGACAGAGAATAATAACATTTATTTTGAGTTATATATAAAATTATGCTAACACAAGCATAAGATTGACAATTAAATTTTATTCTGAACAATAATACAAAAGCCTTTAAATTTTATCAACGCAGGTGCTCAAACTGTTTTCCATCGCAATTTGCACAGCTTTGAAGTCTGCCTCTTACGCTTCGACAAACATTTTTGCACAAGGCTCTTTGTGTATTAATTTCTTGAAATGCATCTCTTATGTAATTTTTCAAATCACTGACACTTTTTGGTTTTCGACTATAAACTTTGTCCTTGAGTACTCCCCAAAAGATATAATCCATTGGGGGTCAAGTCTGGTGAACGTGCCGACAAATCAAGTGGGCAACTTTGGCCAATCCATTTATTAGGAAATGTTTCATCAAGATACTCATGGACTACTCTTGAATAATGTGGAAGGGTCCAATGATGGAAGCTCGTGAAATTCCCAATTCTAAAGAGACTCTTAGGCCATGTTCACACAGTGCGTTTTTTACCGCGGAACCGCGGCGGTTTTGCCGCTGCGGTTCCGCAGCTGTTTTCCATGCAGGGTACAGTACACTGTACCCTATGGAAAACAGGACACACTGTGCACATGGTCCGGAAATTGTAAAAAAAAAGCCGCGCTGAATAGCTCCCGGAAAAAAGAAGGAGCATGTCAATTCTTCTTCCTGAACCGCAGCGGTTCTGCACCCATAGACCTCCATTGTGAGGTCAAAATCGCAGTAAAACACGCAGATCAAAAATATATCTGTGGGTTTTACTGCGATTTGATGTGCAGAACCGCTGCAGCAGGAAGTGCGGGGGAGCGGGCGGAAGTGCGTGGGCGGAGTGTGGCTGCCCCCCCGTGCTCCGATCCCGCCCCCCGTGCTCCGATGCCCCCCCCTGTGCTCCGATGCCCCGCCCCCAGTGCTCCGATGCCCCCCCCCGTGCCCTAATCTCCCCCCCTTATACTTACCCGGCGTCCCGGTGTCCGTCCGGCCGTCTTCTCCCTGGGCGCCGCCATCTTGCAAAATGGCGGGCGCATGCGCAGTGCGCCCGCCGAATCTGCCGGCCGGCAGATTCGCTCCAAAGTGCATTTTGATCACTGAGATATAACCTATCTCAGTGATCAAAATAAAAAAATAGTAAATGACACCCCCCCCACTTTGTCACCCCCATTGGTAGGGACAATAAAAAAATTAAGAATTTTTTTTTTTTTTTCACTAAGGTTAGAATATGGGTAGGGGTAGGGTTAGGGGTAGGGTTAGGGTTAGGGGTAGGGTTAGGGTTAGGGGTAGGGTTAGGGGTAGGGGTAGGGTTAGGGGTAGGGTTAGGGGTAGGGTTAGGGGTAGGGTTAGGGTTAGGGGTAGGGTTAGGGGTAGGGTTAGGGGTAGGGGTAGGGTTAGGGTTAGGGGTAGGGTTAGGGGTAGGGTTAGGGGTAGGGTTAGGGGTAGGGTTAGGGTTAGGGGTAGGGTTAGGGGTAGGGGTAGGGGTAGGGTATTTTCAGCCATTTTAGCCCTAAAAAGCTTCCTAGGAAACACAGTCTCTGCATAGAAAACTGCATAAAAAAAGGATAAAAAAACGCATCAAAAAACGCATCAAAAAACGCATCAAAAAAGGACAAAAAAAGGACCAAAAAAAGGACCTGCGTTTTCTGCCAAGAGCTGCAGTTTTTTAAAAAAACTGTCCTGAAAAAAAAAGGATGGAAATCCTGAACGTGTGAACATACCCTTATGGTGGACTTTTTTGGACTCTAAACAAATGTTTCAGCAACAAGTTGTTTCTTATTTTCTGTACAGGCTGTTTTAGGTCAACCAGTTTTTGGAACATTAAGGATTGAGCAAGTGGCATCGAATTTGTCACGAATGAGGTAAATGGTTTGTCTTTGTGGGGCTTGCGTACCAAATGTTTCAACCCAATTTGCTCTGTTTCAGCATTTTGAGATTTCCAACAAACTTTTAAAATCCATTCTTTTTGATCTGTATTTAAATTATTTGCCATTATGGGTTATCTGAATTATCTGAAAAGAAAACAGATTTGGGGGAGATTTATCTGTGAAAACTAGATCTGTGAAACTGACTCAGTTGCCCTTAGCAACCAGATTCCACCTTTCATTTTCCATTCTTTGGACACAAAAAAGCCATTCCATCTCCCCAACAGGTAAAAAGTGTAGACAAGCTTGACATGCCCCTCATTACCACTTAGAAGGAATGGGATATGAAAAAAATTGTTGCCCTTAAAAGTTCAGAATGCAAGAAAATCCAATGTGTATTATAGATCATATAGCCCTATTTTTTTTTATACTAAATATGTAAATGGAGCTAATCATAACAGGTTTTCAGTAGAACACATAATAAATAAGTGGTCCACATGTGATTAAAGTTTGAACTAGAATGACGTCTTATGATGATCGTTCCCACCCAAAACCTGTTTCAGATATCTCTCCCAATATAGAAATAGAAAAACAGTGTACCATTGTGGACATGTTTGCAAAGACCATGAGGTGGGGCACATCTTGAAATATGCTTAAAGGAAAGACAGGAGAACTGACATATAAAGAACAATTGTGGGATTGTATTTGTGTGATTTGTACTTGATTTTAAATCGGTCTATTGGGACCAGAAAAAAACGAAAAAGAATTTGACATTTAGGCGTTTCTTGTTCAAACCTTCAATTGTAGCAGTGTTATAGTCAGTCCATGGCAATTACCTTGTCACCAACATAAAATGTAATGTGTAAAATTATTTCACGTACATACTACGTTCTAATGGAGTGCAGTTTAGTCCTGAAGCAGCTCCAGATATCACGCTATTGAGACTTTGCTTCAGAATATGTTCTGTAGTTTCTGGATAAACTTCCTTTTGTCACTGGTAGTTTAGTAGTCTTACTACTTAAGAATTATTCCACCTGTAATAAAAACCAGCTCTCCGTGCATTAACCTCCTAGTTATCCTCCCAACTCTACCCAGACAGATAATTTTAGGGTAAAAAAATGTCCGGTTTCAGTCTAACCATCTTTTTAACCTCAGTCATATAAGCTGCCACCAGAGGAATCTAGCAGTGGCTCTTGCATAGAGAATACAGTAGTGTTCGATAGAGCCAAGGGTTCCTGTGCATGAAGGAGTCAGGAGTGATAGGTGTCAGTTGAAAACTTAGACTAACAAGCACAATACATAGTAAATAGCTACCTTAATATCAGTGTAGGCACTAGACTAAGTTGTACTCATAGACCACAGATCTACCCAGTGGGCCTGAATTAAAAACAGCCACACAGCTGTAAATAAGTAAACTATATAGCAGGCAAGCATCACCTATGGATGCTCATATACAATATGTGAATGAAGGGCACTTGTGCAGATTTTATCCAAGTGCCATATTTTTCATAGTGCCAGGCAATTAAACATGGCAGTTGCACAGGGCAGTAGGCAGAAAAGTCATGCAAGACATACAAACTTGTTCCTAGTTCATTTTGTGCTGCAAAATGTCTTCACCATATCTATTTGTATCATTTATGTCCTAGTTGCTGCAATCACTCATATCTACTGGCATTTCACAAGTGCACACCATCCATATCAACCCCTCTCTCCTCCCCTCTCCCATGTAAAGCTCCCACACTCTTAAGCCACACATCCATTTACTCACACTATACAACACAAGAGAAGCTCTCACAAATCAATGAACTATTTTCTCTCGCTAGTATCCTTCTCCCAGTGGCAGGAGTTATCTCCCCTAACCCAGAACCTCTTGCAATAGTAGGTTTTCATCCTTCTATGCTGTTAATATTATTTGCATGCCTTCTCCTATCTCCTTTAACTGTGACCTCTGGAAGTCATGGTTAGCGTTAACTAAACTTCTCTCCATGTATCCCTATTGAACAAACCATCAGTAGATTTTGTCTCCAGTAGCATCTCTATGCTGATGACATCCAATTATACACATCGTCTCCTGACATCACGCATTATTTTAAAATACTATTGAGTGTCCTCTGTCTTTAACATCATGTCCTCCCTCTATCTAAAACTGAATTTCTTGTGCTTCCTTGCTCTATTAAGTTTGCTAAACCCAATATTGCTATTTTCATTTGCGGGTCTACCATAACTCTCATGCAGCATGCCTGCTGTCAGATCACTCGCTCATTCATGCCACCTGCACCTCAAAAACATCTCTAGAATTCAATATTTTCTTACCTGTGACTACAAAAAACTCTTAATGTTGTGCTTATTCATTCTCCTCTGGACTACTGCAACTGTCTACTAATTGATCTTCCTCTTACTAAACTTTCCCCTCTCTAATCCATCCTAAATGCAGCAGCCAGGATCACATTGCTGTTCAACTGCTAAACTTATGCCTCCACCCTGTGCCAGTCATTGCACTGGTTGCCCATCTTCTTCAGTATACAATATAAACGTATCACTCTCACCCACAAAGTTCTCTATAGTTCTGCACAAGCTTACATCTCCTCCCTCATCTCTGCCTGACACACTACCATGCTCTCTGCTCCACTAATATCCTAAGACTAGCATCCTCAATAATTTGAACTTCCCACTCGTCTCCAAGACTTCTCAAGTGCTGCTTCAATTCTCTGGAATGCACTACGCCGAACAATTCGATTAATTCCCAATACCCACTGTTTTAAGCGTGCCCTAAAAATGCATTTCTTTAGACTGGCCTATCACTTCAGCTTACTTATCTAACTATTCCAGTTTGGTTCTTTCAAATTTTTCCTCTAAATTTGGTCCTTTGTATCATGTGTTTACACACTCTCCATACATTTAATAGCCCTCTGTGTCTGTACTTGTACAGATACTAGCTGATGACTGGTTCATGCAGCATTATGTGAATACCCTATTTATTATACACATGGCTGGACCATACAAAACAAGTACTTTTTACAATTTACCTTTTGGGTCTGTCCTATTTCCTCACAGATTGTAAGCTTGCAAGCAGGGCCCTAATTCCTCTGGTTATCTGTTGAATTATGTGTTTGATATTATCTGTACAAGTTCCTACTGAATTGTAAATTGCTGTGGAATATGTTGACGCCATAGAAATAAAAATTATTATTACGATTAGCATTTTTTTAAATCTTATTACTGCATGTGCTGCAAATGTTTTTAAGAATAGGAGACAAATCTATTTTCTACATGAATGATCCAAAGAAATTATGCTTATTATATAGGATATTTTTCATACTATAAGATTCATATAAGATATTATGAAAAGCAAAAATGTTAATGTTAAACTGAAGGTTCGTCCTAACTTACTGAGGGCTGGGCAGTGGTGCAGCAGGGTCACAGGAGGCAGGGTCACTGCTGCTCGAAGCCTATGGCGGTAGGAGTGGAGTGATGCTGTGGACCTGAGCTGGGAGAAAATGTCAGATTTGAGAGCGGAGTCCCCGCTATGTACATTGATTTCCCAGTGGTGGGTATCAGGAAAAATGGGTGCCAGAGGCGGTGCATTCTCAGATTTAGATCTCGACTCAATGATGAGCCAAGATCTAAATGCACATACGCCACTAGAGGTGGCCACTTTACTGAAGCCCCTGCTTGGAAATCAATGTATGGAGCAGGGATTCTGCTCCTGACTCACCTCCGACATTTTCTTAACCCCTTTCTGCCAGCTGACGGAATAGTACGTCAGCTGGCAGACTCACCCCACCTCAAAGCCGCGACATGTCAGCTGTTTTCATCAGCTGACATGTGCGCGCAATGGGCGCGAATGGAATCGCGATCCGCCCGCACCCATTAACTAGTTAAATGCCACTCTCAAAGTCTGACAGCGGCATTTAACATGAGAGAAAACACCGTGTGCACAGCTATACTGTGGTGCTTAGACTAGGTTCCCAGACCTTCAATACAAATAGAAAGAAGTCTAGCACTCAACTTAAGCGGCGAAAGATTTGATTTATTTGTAGCACTTGAAACGTTTCAGTCCATAAGGACTTTCATCAGTCACGTGCCATTAGAAGCCCCTGGGGCTGGGTTCAGAAAGAGCAGGGATGCACAGAATGTGCAAAAAGCGCCGCCACAGCTTGCGTTTTAGAGAATGGAGATAAATAGAGCTTAGTTAGAGTGCTGTAATAGTGGGGCAATGGCCGCACATCAGGATGTAGCACCCACAAGCTGAAAGCTCTGGTGTTCGGGGTGAGGGGCACTGGATACCGTGTCTGGAGGCGACTTGGCCTTGTGTTTTGGATCGTTGTCATGTTGAGACGTCCAAGTACGCCCCATGCGCAGCTTCTGGGCTGATGATTGCAAATTAGCCTCCATTATTTTCTGCTAATGTGCTGCATTAATCTTTCCTTCAAATCTGATGAAGTTTCCTGTGCCTTTGTAGCTCACATATCCCCAAAACTTCAGTGATCAACCTCCATGCTTTACAGTAGGAATGGTGTTCCTTTCATGATAGGCCTTGGTGACCTCTCTCCAAATGTAACATTTATGGTTGTGGCCAAAAAGTAAAATTTTGGTCTCATCACTTCAAATTACCTTGTTTCAGAAATTTTGAGGCAGGTCTCCCTGCTGTTTTGCATATTGTAGGCATGATATTTTGTGGCATTTTAGCAGTAATGGCTTTCTTCTGGTGACTCGACCATGCAACCCATTTTTCTTCAAGTGCCTCCTTATTGTACATCTTGAAACAGCCACACCGCTAGTTTTCAGAGAGCCCTATATTTCAGCTGATGTTATTTGTGGGTTTTTCATTGCATCCCAAACAATTTTCCTGACGGTTGTGGATGACATTTTTATTGGTCTTCATGACCATGGTTTTGTTTTTACAGAGCCCCTGATTTTCCATTTGTTAATCACAGTTTGAACGCTTCTGACTGGCATTATCAATTCCTTAGATATCTTTTTGTATCAGTTTCTTGTTTTATACAGTTCAACTACCTTTTCTCGTATATCTGTTGACAATTCTTTTGCTTTCCCCATAACTCACAATCCAGAAACGTCAGTGGCTGGATGAAAGATGCAAGAGTCTGTCTGGATCCCAGAAACTCACTCAGCTTTTATGCACACACACAGATTACAGACAGGTCACAGGAAAGGATGTTACCTTTAGTAGCCATTCAAATCCATTTGTGTCAACTTCTGTGCATGTTATCAGGCCAAAATCACCTGGGTATGTGGACTTTTAATTAGGATCATTTGGATATTTTGGGTTGTCATTATTACTTAAAAAGAGAAAACACAGTAGTTTGATAATAAATGGTTTCATCCAACCACTAACCATGAGTGGAGAAAAAATGTTGGTGTTATCATTCATATTCTCTGAAAAAAGGCCAAAAAAGAAAAAATTCTGCAGGGGTATGTAACCTTTTGAGCACAACTGTATATTCCAGTATTTAAAATGACTTATAAATTAACAGAGGCTGGACAGACATTTGTCTGAGATGGTTTAGTGAATCCTGCATTGAGCAGGGAGTTGGACCCGATGACTCTGGAGGTCCCTTCCAAATCTAACATTTTATGATTCTAAATGAATAACAAATTAAAAATTAAACCAACAAGCAGTTCTAGTGTATACCACGCTACACTAACAAAAATAACATGCTTCATCTTGCTTCATCTGGAAAACACACACCTCCTGAGGAAGTACTAGGATTAAATGTGCATTGGGACAGCAGGGACGTTACAATTAACCAGCTACTTATATATGTAAATGTCACACTATATTGTTATTTTCCGTAGTTGGACAGCCTGTTTAACTTAAGGGGAAAAGTTTTAGCCTCTTAAATTACAAGGAACTGAATGTCAACTTTGTTAGTATAATGTGGTGTACATAAGACCTGCCCGTTGGTTTATTCATTTATTTAAATTGTCCAAGTACTTTAAAGCAGCACCTTGCTTTTATGTGTTTGTTATTTACTTATTTGTAATTATAAAAATTTTGCCCCTGTAATATACTCTTATACAGGCTGCCATTATGCGCATAGCTAAGCTTTATTCCGGAGGCTTTACAGCAGCACACCACATCTCATATTATAGGAACTTCATGCGTCACTTTATGCGGTTCTTTTGTCCAGCTCCATCTTATGGAACTATTCTCCCTTAGGTCTTAAAGACTTATGTACGTGATGTATTACAGAACCACACATCTTTTACAGAGCCATAATAAGCTTGTATACTTGAGCGCAGATTGTATACACTTTCTGCTGACAAATCAGAATCTCTCCTTTGTGCTGTAGAATATCGCTGAAATGAATTACAGCTTCTAATAATAACATTGTATTCAGTTATTGCTCTTTGAGTAATTCTCTAATAATTATTTTAAAGTGGGAGCTTCACATGTCATACTGGTACAATACAGATTTACATGGTTGGTTTATATTACATATTATTTATACAGTAATGTCACCCTTTATAAAGATAAGCTTGTTTATATAATGAGTATGAGCTGACTGCCAGGAAAGCGGATTCAAGCAATATATGAAGAATTCCAGCATCGCCTGTGCATACTTTATTTCCAGCGCTGGAATGCAGAACACGTGGTGATTATGTGTATTATGATGGATGAGGCTCCTTTCAACCCTTCCCAGCTTTAAACTATGCAAGTGCAATGAAGTCATCAAAATAAATTGTAACTTTACAGGAAATATCACCAATAATTTGTGATAGTCGGGGGGGAAGATAAATTAAAGTAGAGTTTAGTAAATGGAATTCTTCTGTTTGATTAATGTAAAACTTCACAGCATTTGTTCCATTTATTTATCTTCTATTACTTTATAAATAACCTCTTCTGATTGGAATCAGTTGAATATAATGTGTCCTTATCTAGAATGTCATTTTACCTTGTGCCAGCTTTATTATGGGGTAGAATGTGAGATTTTCCACGGTAATTACCGGACTTTATTGGCTGTTTCTGCAACATTTTTTGTATTCCATCAGTTGAACTTGATGGATACAGTGGGGCAAAAAAGTATTTAGTCAGTCAGCAATAGTGCAAGTTCCACCACTTAAAATGATGAGAGGCGTCTGTAATTTACATCATAGGTAGACCTCAACTATGGGAGACAAACTGAGAAAAAAAATCCAGAAAATCACATTGTCTGTTTTTTTATCATTTTTTTTGCATTTTATGGTAGAAAATAAGTATTTGGTCAGAAACAAACAATCAAGATTTGTGGCTCTCACAGACCTGAAACTTCTTCTTTAAGAGTCTCCTCTTTCCTCCACTCATTACCTGTAGTAATGGCACCTGTTTAAACTTGTTATCAGTATAAAAAGACACCTGTGCACACCCTCAAACAGTCTGACTCCAAACTCCACTATGGTGAAGACCAAAGAGCTGTCAAAGGACACCAGAAACAAAATTGTAGCCCTGCACCAGGCTGGGAAGACTGAATCTGCAATAGCCAACCAGCTTGGAGTGAAGAAATCAACAGTGGGAGCAATAATTAGAAAATGGAAGACATACAAGACCACTGATAATCTCCCTCGATCTGGGGCTCCACGCAAAATCCCACCCCGTGGGGTCAGAATGATCACAAGAACGGTGAGCAAAAATCCCAGAACCACGCGGGGGGACCTAGTGAATGAACTGCAGAGGGCTGGGACCAATGTAACAAGGCCTACCATAAGTAACACACTACGCCACCATGGACTCAGATCCTGCAGTGCCAGACGTGTCCCACTGCTTAAGCCAGTACATGTCCGGGCCCGTCTGAAGTTTGCTAGAGAGCATTTGGATGATCCAGAGGAGTTTTGGGAGAATGTCCTATGGTCTGATGAAACCAAACTTGAACTGTTTGGTAGAAACACAACTTGTCGTGTTTGGAGGAAAAAGAATACTGAGTTGCATCCATCAAACACCATACCTACTGTAAAGCATGGTGGTGGAAACATCATGCTTTGGGGCTGTTTCTCTACAAAGGGGCCAGGACGACTGATCCGGGTACATGAAAGAATGAATGGGGCCATGTATCGTGAGATTTTGAGTGCAAACCTCCTTCCATCAGCAAGGGCATTGAAGATGAAACGTGGCTGGGTCTTTCAACATGACAATGATCCAAAGCACACCGCCAGGGCAACGAAGGAGTGGCTTCGTAAGAAGCATTTCAAGGTCCTGGAGTGGTCTAGCCAGTCTCCAGATCTCAACCCTATAGAAAACCTTTGGAGGGAGTTGAAAGTCCGTGTTGCCAAGCGAAAAGCCAAAAACATCACTGCTCTAGAGGAGATCTGCATGGAGGAATGGGCCAACATACCAACAACAGTGTGTGGCAACCTTGTGAAGACTTACAGAAAACGTTTGACCTCTGTCATTGCCAACAAAGGATATATTACAAAGTATTGAGATGACATTTTGTTTGTGACCAAATACTTATTTTCCACCATAATATGCAAATAAAATGTTAAAAAAACAGAAAATGTGATTTTCTGGATTTTTTTTTCTCAGTTTGTCTCCCATAGTTGAGGTCTACCTATGATTTAAATTACAGACACCTCTCATCTTTTTAAGTGGTGGAACTTGCACTATTGCTGACTGACTAAATACTTTTTTGCCCCACTGTATATATATATTTTAACAGTATTAACTATGCAATTATTTCATACAAGTGACACTTTGAGGTATCGTTTTATGAGGGTGAATAATGCCAGGTGCTGTTAGCTGCTGCCCCATATTCCTCAAAGGGCCTTAGGATATTTAATCATTGATTGGCTAGGGTCTGACACTTGGCACCCACGCCAATCAGATGTTTTTGGTGGCGGCGGTGGCAGTCAGAAGTACCGTACTCACTTGCTGGGCTTGGTAATGCACATCTGCCTCCTATTACATTCAGTAGGAAGTGGATGTGGAGTGCCCCCAAGGGCCGTGGGGTACTTGGAGCCGGGCCCCTTCGGTTCTCAGGGGGGGATGTCACGGTGGCGGACCCGGTCCGTGGCCCTCAGAAGGTCCGTTGATGTAGTGGGGGAAAGGTCTTTAAAGGGATAATGTTCGTGATGCCACCTGTGGTATTCAGTCAGGGTGACCGACGCTGCTTAGGGGTCCGCTGGGGTGATGTTATGGCAGCTAGATGGTATACCTTCCCACAGGTGAAGTATGTCCCCAGGGCTTCCCAGAGTGTAGATGATGGATGGTGTGAGGCGCAGTGAATAACGAGGACACAAGGTTGCAGTCTCTTTACCGTTACTGAAGGCTTCAGCATCCACAGTCCTGGGTAGGGACCACGGGGTAGGCAGAGTCCGGCCGGTCTGAAGGCAAATCCAGAGTCCCCTTATCCAGGTGGAATTCAATAGCCTTCCTCTTGCACCTGGGCGTTGTAGTCCCTCCCTGCTGAGCAACTCGGTAAGGTCCTCACAACTATTGTAGGTGTTAAGTCTCTTTCCCTCTGTCCCCCTGACGGATAGGACAAACCCGTATGACTGGTGGCCTGAGGCTTTTTATAGGGACCCTAGAGATGCCCCGACCCCCACAAGTTGCCACCATGCCTCCTGGGTATATGGTCGGGCAGCCAACGTGGAATCAACTGTCCTGCCAGTCTCTGAAGTAATGGCACGGAGATCCTTACTCCCTCGGTGTTCTGGCTACCGGTACTGCGCTTCAGAAGGAGGCAGCCTGCTTTGAGCTGGTCTCCCACTGATGTTCCTCTCCTTTTGCTATGACTTCGTTTCTCACTCACTGCAACACAATTCCTTTCAATGTCTCTTTCTTGGGATGCTGCCGCATGGGATGCAGGCGCAGCTCCATGCACCCTTGCCTTCCGCAGGCCGCAGTCTGGAGCTGGCTGGAACCCCCTGGTGGACTGGAGTGTGAAGTGTGTTTTGTGGTTCTGATACCTGGACAGAAGATCTCCTTCATTGCCTTCAGACGTACATCACTCCCCCTGGTGGAAGAATAACATTACTGCAACGACCAGGACTCTGGGGCGCTGCAGATGTGTAGTAGACAGAGCAGCTTGGCAAGTGAGTATTTCCGGCTGAAGACACCGATAACAGCTGATTGGCGGGGTGTTGGATGTCAGACCCCGACCGATCAGACATTGATGACCAATCCTAAGGTCATGGATTAGCCTACTGGTGGCAGATGAGGTTTAACAATGATAAATGTAAGGTTATACACATGGGAAGAAGGAATCAATATCACCATTACACACTGAACGGGAAACCACTGGGTAAATCTGACAGGGAGAAGGACTTGGGGATCCTAGTTAATGATAAACTTACCTGGAGCAGCCAGTGCCAGGCAGCAGCTGCCAAGGCAAACAGGATCATGGGGTGCATTAAAAGAGGTCTGGATACACATGATGAGAGCATTATACTGCCTCTGTACAAATCCCTAGTTAGACCGCACATGGAGTACTGTGTCGTTTTGGGCACCGGTGCTCAGGAAGGATATAATGGAACTAGAGAGAGTACAAAGGAGGGCAACAAAATTAATAAAGGGGATGGGAGAACTACAATACCCAGATAGATTAGCGAACTTAGGATTATTTAGTCTAAAAAAAAGACGACTGAGGGGCGATCTAATAACCGTGTATAAGTATATAAGGGGACAATACAAATATCTCGCTGAGGATCTGTTTATACCAAGGAAGGTGACGGGCACAAGGGGGCATTCTTTGCGTCTGGAGGAGAGAAGGTTTTTCCACCAACATAGAAGAGGATTCTTTACTGTTAGGGCAGTGAGAATCTGGAATTGCTTGCCTGAGGAGGTGGTGATGGCGAACTCAGTCGAGGGGTTCAAGAGAGGCCTGGATGTCTTCCTGGAGCAGAACAATATTGTATCATACAATTATTAGGTTCTGTAAAAGGACGTAGATCTGGGGATTTATTATGACGGAATATAGGCTGAACTGGATGGACAAATGTCTTTTTTCGGCCTTACTAACTATGTTACTATGTTACTATGTTACTGAATGCATGCAGACCCGCAACAGTGAAGACCCACAAAAGTAGCCCAAAGTCCTGCCTTGGATTTCTGCCAGATTCTGGAGCAATTATACATCAAATTTTTCTTATGCATTGTTTCTACATACAGCGTGCCCAAATCATGGCTACGCATTCAAGGAGCAAAAAATACGACAGCAGCTGGATTTACCTTTTATTGTACTGGAATGATTTTATAGTTAGTGTTTATCTTCCTTTATCTTTGTTGCTTTAACTTGGGAGAAATAGAAAGTTAAAAGTGAGAAATTAGTTGCTAAATCTTTTCAGGAAAGAGGGATTTCGGAGGTCGGCACGGATCGTGCTCCTACAGGCTGGACATTTTTAGGACAGGTAGGAACAAAGCAGCAAACTCGTTTTAATGTGGGGCACTGCATTCCCGTAAAGAAACAGATGGGCTGTGATATTTTACATGTTCTGCAATAATTGAGAAATAAAAATAGAGGAAGGGAACAGCCTATATCTTCTGGCTTTTTTTCATACCTGTATACTTACTAGTGGAAACTGCAGTATAAAGAGCAGCCCTGTTTATGGACTTTTTGGTATTGTTCTGCACTTATACCATGAAGCATTATATATTCATGTGTAGTGTTGAGCAACTTTTACTTTTTTCGGATCGAGTCGTGTTTCGCGGGTTTTTTCGGTTTGAGTCTGGTGAAATAGGCCGATTATTGCGAAAAGTCAGGGGCCGACTGAAACACGAAACCCAATGCAAGTCAATGGGGAATCAAAGTCGGCAGTGAGTGGAGGACAGGAAAACACCTACAGTGCCCATTTTAATGCCAAAAACATCAATTCTTATTACTTAAGCTTGTCAATCTTAATTTACTTTATAATAATAGTTAGGCATTGAAAACTGGGGGTCATTTGGCTAAAGTTGTGGGGGGGGTAGGGCTGGCTCAATATTTTCGTGGGCCCAGGAAACGCGGAATACGTCACAGCGGTGGAGCAGGGAGAGGTAAGTATTTCAACTTTGCAAGTGCTATGATCCTGAGCAAGCAGGGGGGGCCCACTTGTTGGCACTTGGCACTGGCACAGGGCCCCTCATAGTACGGCGGTGTGTTTGACGGCGGGTGGCGCCTCCCACTGGCAGAGACACTTTTGCGTACTATGAGGGGCCCTGTGCCAGTGACGTCGCCAATGAGTATGCCCCCACACCTGATGAAGGAACCTACACTTTCATCTGCACATTCCTCTTTGCCCCCCGTGTAAGGTGGTATAGTATGCGGGAAGGGGAACCTGACTTTCAGCAGGGTCAGATTCTGGCTGTGTAGAGTGCAAGGGGAATGTAGTGGTCTGGGTCAATGTACCAGCAGACTCATCTAGCAGTGGCTGGGCAATGGGCAGGATGAGGAGGAAACACAGATATAGGCCCAAATAATAAAGTAGGCTAAATGCAGTTCAAAATTGGTAACAGGACTAAACAGGCGGCATAGCTTTGTTCAGTGGAGGACAACTGTAATGATTGGCAGACACAGTTAGTAGGCCCAAATAATAAAGTAGGCTAAATGCAGTTCAAAATTGGTAACAGGACTAAACAGGCGGCATTGCTTTGTTCAGTGGAGGACAACTGTAATGAGTGGCAGACACAGTTAGTAGGCCCAAATAATAAAGTAGGCTAAATGCAGTTCAAACTTGGTAACAGGACTAAACGGGCGGCATTGCTTTGTTCAGTGGAGGACAACTGTAATGAGTGGCAGACACAGTTAGTAGGCCCAAATACTAAAGTAGGCTAAATGCAGTTCAAAATTGGTAACAGGACTAAACGGGCGGCATTGCTTTGTTCAGTGGAGGACAACTGTAATGAGTGGCAGACACAGTTAGTAGGCCCAAATACTAAAGAAGGCTAAATGCAGTTCAAAATTGGTAACAGGACTAAACAGATGGCATAGCTAGGTACAGGGGTGGGTGTTGTGAATTCTGCTCTTGGGCTCCCTCCGGGGGTTATGAGTGGTAGTGCTGCGGTAGTTGGATCGCAGCATTTATCAGGTGTTTCTATTTTTTGCAATTTGGGCTGGGCTATTTAGTCCTGCTTTATCCTTTAGTCAGTGCCAGTTGTCCATTGTTTTTGGAAGATTCACATCCATACCTGGTCTCTTCTGTTCTGCTGTTCATTTCAACAAAGATAAGTTCTGGCTTTGTTTTTGCTGTCCACCTGCTGTGGACCTTATAGTTCTGTGCATTTTCATGTTTGGTCTAGTCCAGCTTTGTCTGTGAAGGATTTCTTGCAGCCTAGCTGTGTCTCTGGAGATGCAGATATACCCTCCATGTCTTTAGTCAGATGTGGTGATTTGTATTTTCTGTGGTGGATATTTTCTAGTGTTTTAATACTGACCGCATAGTACTCTGTCCTATTCTTTCTTTTTAGCTAGTATGGCCTCCTATGCTAAATCCTGATTTCATGTCTGCGTATGTTATTTCCCTCTCCTCTCACAGTCAATATTTGTGGGGGGCTGTCTATCCTTTGGGGATTTTCCCTGAGGCAAGATAGGTTTCCTGTTTCTGTCTTTAGGGGAAGTTAGTTATTAGGCTGTGTCGAGGGGTCTAGGGAGTGTTAGGTACCCCCCACGGCTACTTCTAGTTGCGCTGCTAAGTTCAGGGTTTGCGGTCAGTACAGGTACCACCTTCTCCAGAGTACGTCTCATGCATGCTGCTGTTCGATAATGGGACACCTCGTGTGCAACACTGGCAGCTGCGGATGGAGTAGTTGTGTGACTGCGCTCTGTGGACGAGCTTTCACTTCTGGAGGAGGAGGGGTGGCGAACGCCTACAGCCAACTAGACCGTGGGATAGTCAGAACTGTCCCTATGGCTGTCCCCTGTGGACCCTGCATCCACCACATTAACCCAGTGCGCCGTGATGGACACGTAACGTCCCTGGCCACCCTCTTCCCCCAAAGGCTGCCAATCTGTGTCAACAACTGGGTCATCTATCACCTCCTCTTCAATGTCATGTGCACCTTCCTCTGTGTCACCGTGTAAGGTGCTATAGCGTTCGGGACGGGGCACCATAGTCTCAGCAAGGTCAGATTCTGGCTCAGTACACTGCGAGGGCAATGTAGTGATCTGAGTCAATGGACCAGCATAATAATCTAGCTGTGGCTGTGCATCAGTGCACTCCATGTCTGATTCATCTTGTGATGGGCGGTTAACAATTTCCCTTTATAACACAGGTACGGTATGTGTAAAGAGCTCCATGGAGTAACCTGTAGTGTCGCCTGACGCATCCTTCACTTTTGGTTTGGGTGAAGGACATAAGGAAACGTCTTGTTCCTGACCAGGAGCATCCACTGACGACTCGCTGCTTTTATATTTGGAACTTTCTGAAGAGGAGGCGAAAGAGCTAGAGGCTGAGTCAGCAAGGAAAGCCAAAACTTTTTCCTGCTGCTCCGGCTTTAAAAGCTGTTTTCCTACTCCCAGGTAAGGGAGCCTTCGAGGCCTTGTGTAGCCAGACGATGACACTGGCTCAACACCTCCAGCCTTAGGTGCTATTGTGCTTTTTCCACTACCACCAGATGCACCACCACCACCACCACCATCAGTACCAGCTGGCAACCACCGCCCACGGGCTATTCCACCAGACTTCCTCATTTTTTGGAAAATCTAACCAAAATAACAACCGTTATATGGTACTGTAAAACAAGGTAGAAGGTGTATATAAACTTGTTGAGAATTTAAATCTCCCTTTTTTTCGGGAGACTGAACCAAAACTCAGGCCCAGTGTATAAAACAACACAATGTATGTGGCAGAAAGTGGCTGGCTGATATACGACAAACTAACAGGACTGAAGTATATCCACTTTGTGAGAATTTGAATCTCACTTTTTTGGGGGGAGACTGAACCAAAACTCAGGCCCAGTGTATATAACAAAGCAATCTAAGTGGCAGAAAGTGGCTGGCTGACATACGACAAACTAACAGGACTGAAGTATATCCACTTTGTGAGAATTTGAATCTCACTTTTTTGGGGGGAGACTGAACCAAAACTCAGGCCCAGTGTATATAACAACGCAATCTAAGTGGCAGAAAGTGGCTGGCTGACATTTGACAAACTAACAGGACTGAAGTATATCCACTTTGTGATAATTTGAATCTCACTTTTTTTGTTGGGAGACTGAACCAAAACTCAGGCCCTGTGCATAAAACAACACAATGTAAGTGGCAGAAAGTGGCTGGCTGACATACGACAAACTAACAGGACTGCAGTAGATCCACTTTGCGAGAATTTGAATCTCACTTTTTTTGGGATGGAGACTGACCCAAAACTCAGCCCCAATGTATAAAACAACGCAATCTAAGTGGCAGAAAGTGGCTGGCTGACATACAACAAACTAACAGGACTGCAGTATATCCACTTTGTGAGAATTTGAATCTCACTTTTTTGGGTGGAGACTGAACAAAAACTCAGGCCCAGTGCATAAAATAACACAATGTAAGTTGCAGAAAGTGGCTGGAAGATATATGAAAAAAATGCAAGGACTGTAGTACAATTTCAATCTCCTTACAATGATCTCAGGAAAAGTATGGCAGCAATAAAAAGGACTGCTGGACACAAAAGTGTGGACAAATAAACAAGATAACTGTGCAGAAAAGAGCAACAGGATTTTTGCTTTTAAAAAAGCAGTTGGTTTGCACAGCAGCGTGCAAACAGCAATGCAGCTATCAGGGAGCCTTATAAGGCAGCCTAATAAGCTACAGAGCTGATGCACAAAAATATAGCCTCCACTGTCCCTGCAAAAAAATGGTGGTGTTGGACAGTGGAAATCGCTACAGCACAAGCGGTTTGGGGGTTAATCTTCCCTCCCTAATTATATCCCTTCTTCTGATGAAGCTGCAGCAACCTCTCCCTATGCTAAGATCGGCAGAAGTAAGATAGCGGCCGGCGTGCACGCCCCTTTATAGCCCCTATGATGCCGCAGAAAGCAAGCCAATCACTGTCATGCCCTTCTCTAAGATGGTGGGGACCGAGACCTATGTCATCACGCTGCCCACACTTTGTGTCCTCCTTCTTTGGCTTAAAAATGGCGCTGAAAGCGTCATACAAAACGCGACTTTTGCGCGCAGATCGCTGACCTCATGGCCGATCCCACACTAGGATCGGGTCGGGTTTCACGAAACCCGACTTTGCCGAAAGTGGGCGATATTTTAATTTGTCCGATCTGTTTCACTCAACCCTATTCATGTGTTTTTGTGGCTAAATATATAGTGGTCAGCCAGAGTTTGGCATAATCATTACATACAGTATCCCAATTTTTTTATTATGAAATGCTAAAAAATGATCCAAGGACCCCCCAAAATGATGGCATTTTATTAAATAGTATGACGCCACTTGGTGTTGAACGTGTATAGCAATGGGCAGGTCCATCTAATAAGCTGAATGCTGGTGGACGTTCATACTCATTTACACTCCCGACAGCCAGGTCTCTGCCTAGTGATCCTTTGTGCACTGCTCAGCAGCCAATAAAAATAGCTGTCTACTCTGCTTACGATTGGCTGTTCTGCAGTGCACAGAGGATCACTAGGCCGCGGCAAAAAATTAACTTTATTCCTCCCAGCAGCCTCTGGCTTTGTTACAGAGGTGAGGCTTAAGTGACCAATCATTATACAGTGAGCTGTGGATGTAACTCCGCCCCCCGGTACTAACTGACAGCCGACTCATGCACTGTAGAGCTGGCTGTCAGTCAGTGCCAAGGTGTGATTGCAGCTACTGATCACTGTGTCAGGGAGGACTGCGAAAACAGGCTGTAGACAGGAAGGGAAGGAAGCACAAGAAGATGAAACAGGTGCAGGATAGAAGCTGTGGTGATATTTTAGCTACTAAAAACCTTACCACTCTAGATACACCCAAACCTCATGTAGTGAAGCTAGACAGCTGCAATACATATTTGTTTTCCTTTTATAGAATTATTGTATATTACTACCACCTTTTACTATGATATTTCAAATTTAGCGTAAGCAGATGGCTCTACATTAATTGGATCACATTATAGGACTTTATATGTGGTGTAGATTCTGAAATATATTTTGAGAAATCCTTATAGGCGTTATACTTCCATAACTACTAAAATATGAATAGGTACAAGCTCTAATTCAAGCCAATTAAATGTGTTATTAGAGCACCCCCAGACACAGGGCCACGAGTTCTCGGTACCGGGCCTCTCTGATTCGGTTCTGAGGCTGTCACGGTGACTAGACCCGGTCCGTGACCCTGCTAAGGGGCGTCCAATAAAAGGTGATAGGAGTCTGTCAAGGTTTCGTGATGCCACCTGTGGTACTCGGTCAGGGTGACCGACGCTGCTGTGGGGTCCGCTGGGGTGATGGAATGGCAGCTAGATGGTATACCTTCCCACAGGTGAAGTGTGTCCCCAGGGCTTCCCAGTAAGGTGGACGGTGATGGTGTGAGGTGCAGGCAATAACGAGGACACAAGGTTGCAGTCTCTTTACCGAAGCCTTCAGGGTCCTCAATCCAGAGCACAATTAACAGGGCTTTCTGAGACCGGCCGGTCCGATGGGCACATCCAGAGTTCCCTTTGCAGGTGGAAATCAGTGCCTACCACTAGCGCCTGTGTGTTGTAGTGCTACCCTGCTGAGCATTCGGAATACTCCTCACAACTTCTGTTCTCATTCGTTCGTTCTTTCTAATTCTCTCTCTCTTGTTCCAGATGTTACTAGCTTCTCGTCCCCCAGGTATGTTATGGCTAGGACGCACCCGTATGACGGGAAGGCTCAGAGCTCTTCCGGGACCCTAGAGACGCCCCTCTCCACGCGTTGCCCCCTATGTCTTCCTAGGAAATTTAAGGTAGACAGCCAACCTATAATTAACTGTCCTGCGGAGTTCGAAGTAAGGCCTAGAGTCAGTTACTTCCGTGGTGTTCCGGCCACCGGCTACGCGCCTCAGTAGGATGTTGCCTCGGTCTCACGGCATGACTCCTACTGGCTCTCCTTTGTGCTTGATCTCGTTTCTCACTGTTCCACAATGTCCTTCCCTTCGTGTCTCTTTCTTAGGATACCACCACAAGGTAGTGCAGGTGCGGTTCCGTAACGTTCTGCTCTGTTCGCTAGGTACCTGCCAGGTTCCCACGCCCGACAGGGACCCCCCTGTGTCTTCTCCCTGCAACACCCCCTGCCACGGGATGTTGCCTGAATCCAACCCAGTCAGCTTCTGACTAACTTCCTATCCAACCCCTAGTTTTACCAGTGTGAGGAGAGGCCCAATAAATAAAGCCTTTTTCTCCCCCTAGTGGCAGGAGTGTGAAGTGTAATGTGTGCTGGTGATACCTGGTCAGTAGAATTCCTTCAGTGCCATCAGACGTACCATCACTCCCCTTAGTGGCAGAGTGTCATACTGCAACAACCAGATCTCTGGAGCGCTGCATTATCAGATTTGTCTACACCTCAGGAACATTAATAGGAGTAACTCTGTGACGATTCAATGCGTGATGTTTAGTAGCTAACTGATAGACACAATGTGATATGACTATTAAGGTATTAATGTCACTGAAACGACTTTCCTACAAGATTGGTGTCGATCTTTATAATATCTCATATTTGATAGTTGAAGGGGTTAGTGGACAGTGTAATTGTATAATGAAGCACCCTCCCAATAAGTGGACCGGGGAAGGAAACTGATTATTGTATTATCCAGCCCAAATGGTGGAATGTATATAGACAATGTTCTTTTCCTTGTAGGTTGACACAGGCTGAGTATCCAAGCCAATTGGATTTATAGAAACTTTCTGCCCTTGTCCCTGAGAGCAAAGGATTTTCTTATAATCATATTTCAGCCCATGACTTCTCTGGGGGGGTGTTATTATTTTTAATTTAATAACTGCTTTCTCCACAATTAATGTATTTTTGTTATTTCCTTATTTTTTTGTATAATAAGCGCAGTACGTTATGTTTATTAAAGCCTACAACTTTAATAGTTTTGTCTTGTTGTCCTTAAGAAAACAAGTATTCATGTAGAGACTAAGTGGTATCTTCTACATCTGACCAGTTTATGGCTTCTGGGCAGTGAATATATTGTGTGCATATGAATAAGAGTTATTGCACTATAAGTGATTGGTGGCAGCACTGATCATCTTGGGTGTGTGGACTGGTTTGGGGTACTTGTGCTCAATCTTTGTCTGAAAGCGGGGCGAGTGTGAGATTGAGGCAGAGAAGGGCCTGTCTATGACACCTCACATCCAGCCTAAATTCCTGTGAGAGACGCATCCAAAGAGGAAAATCTGAAACTGGGATCGGCATAGCAGGAGGTCCGAAAATTAATAAAATAATGAAGACTGTAGACAGAAACAGAGCAATTTTATTAACTAAATGTAACCACTTACATGTTGAATAAGTATTCCTTGTTAACGGCCGTTGGGTTGTTTTGGATTGATGTTATTCAACTTGTTAGAAGCTTATGCTATAGGTAACATCCAGCAGACTATTTATTTCACAACATACTTCAACACAGAGTCTGACTGTCAGCGTCATCACTTGTAACAATAAGTGACAGACCATATGACAGTTGTGGTGACAAGATATGTGAAATGTTTGCTGCTCAGTATAAATGTTGTCATTGATAAACATTACACACAACATATCACTTTTAAAACACATTTGCTTTTAAACCACTTCTTTTATCTCTATCCTGCTGGTCATTAATATGTGTGAACTTCCTCAAAGAAAATTTTCATTTTTAGAGCATGGTTTCTTCCTGGATTTTTTTTAAAGGAAACATGTCACCTCCTTATATGCTATTTGATGCCCTGCCGATTTAGCAAATTTTAACAGCTACAAAGAATGGAGAGGTCTGTAATTTTTATCGTAGGAGCATTTCAACTATGAGAGACAGAATCTAAAAATAAAAACCAGACAATCACATTGTATGATAATTAAACAGAATTTTATTGCATGAAATAAGTATTTGTTCATCTACCAACCAGCAAGAATTCTGTCTCTCACAGACCTGTTACCTGTTAGTTTTTATTTAAGAAGCCCTCCTACTCTGCTCTCATTTCCTGTATTAATTGCTCCTGTGTACACTCGTTACCTGTATAAAAGACATCTGTCCACACATTCAATCACACTCCTACCTCTACACCATGGCCAAGACCAAAGAGCTGTCTAAGGGCACCAGGGAAAAAGTTGTAGACCTGCACAAGGCTGGGATAGGCTTCAGGACAATAGGCAAGCAGCTTGGTGAGGAGGCAACTGTTGGCACAATTAAAAGAAAATGGAAGAAACACACAATTACAATCAATCTTCCTCAGTCTGGGGCTCCATGAAACATCTCGTCTCGTAGGGTAAAGAGGATTCTGGAAAGGTCAGGAATCAAACTAGAGCTACTTGGAAGGATCAGGTCAATGATCTGAAGAGGGTTGGGACCACAGTCTCAAACATTACTGTTAGTAACACACTACGCTGTCATGAATTAAAATCCTACGGGGCACGCAACCTTGCTGAAGATCCCTGCTTATCCCAACACATGTCCAGGCCCATTTGAAGCTCACCATGACCATTTGGATGTTCCTGAGTAGGTATGGTAGAAGGTCATGTGGTCAGATGAGACCAAAATAGAACTTTTTGGTATCAACTCCACTCACCGTGTTTGGAGGCAGAAGAAGGATGAGTACAGCCCCAAGAATACTGTCCCAACCGTAAAGCATGGTGGGGGAGACAGCAAATTTTGGGTGTGGGGGTGCTTTTCTGCAAAGAGGACAGGAAGACTGCAGTATATTGAAAGGAGGATGGATGGCGTCATGTATCGTAAGATTTTGGCTAAGAACCTACTTCCCGCAGTAAAAGCATTGCAGATGGGTCGTGGCTGGGTCTGCTAGCATGACAATGACAAAAAACACAGCCAGGGCAACTAATGAGTGGCTTCGGAAGAAGAATTTAAAGGTCCTGGAGTGGCCTAGCCAGTCTCCAGACCTGAACCCAATAGAAAATCTTTGGAGGGAGCTGAAACTCAATGATTCCCACTGACAGCCCCCAAAACATGAAAGATCTGCAGAAGATCTGTATGGGGAACTGGACCAAAATCATTGATGCAGTTTGTGCAAACTTGGTCAAGAACTACAGGAAACATCTGACCTCTGTAATTGCAAAGGTTTCTTTCTGTATCAAGTATTAAGTTCTGTTTTTCTACTGTATCAAATACTTATTTCATGCAATAAAATACAGTTGAAGTGTGTCTACGGAAAAAATTACTTACCTCTTCATTCTTTGTAGGTGGGAAAACCACAAAATCGGCAGTGTATCAAATACTTATTTTCCCCAATGTGTAGTGATAATTTGCAGGTAAATTGCATTTTAGTCATGCCTCTGTGGATTACAGGAACAGTGGTTGCAGGGAGAAAATAAAGTTTTATTCTCCCTGCATTCATTTGTTTCCAGTTATTGGGGGTTGTTACAGTCACTGCTAGCCATACATGAGCAGGGCTGTTATCACTCCACCTGCACATTGACTAACAGCTGGCACTTTCAATCATTGTGCTGAGGAGTGATTATAGCACTCTGTGTAGTGAGCGGTGAGTGTAGCAGTCTCCTGCAATGCCACAATAAATGGAAGCAAGCGCTTGAAGCAAGGCTGATTTTTGAAATTTTCAGTATACATTGTGGTAAAAATGACTTGGGAACATTATTCTGCAGGGCATTGAGATTTTGGTCTGCAGATTTTTTTTGTAAATTAAAAAAAGCATTGTTTTTTGTATGGTGAGCTGATATTCACATTAACACCAATTTGAGGTGCAGAGAAAATTTTGATTGCTTCTTATTGTGGTGGTGGTTACCATATCAGCTAATTCATTATATATTTTGATGATTTTGATAGACCTGGACTTTTATGGATTCAGCAATACCAAATATGATGTTTTTATTATTATTTCTGTATTTATATGGGTGTGATTTGAAATTTTACATTTTTTAATGTTTTATAATTTTTTTTAGTCTACTTAGGGACTGATTATACACAAGAAATACGAAACTATTGCAGTATATGGGAGACCGATGGAAGCTGCTGCGAATGTGCATCAGCAACCACTCCATTTAAGTGCAACTTTTAAAATTTGACAGAAACATCTAATTATCTAACAGCAGCATTCAGAGCATAGGTGCAGCTGTTGCTATTAAACAAAGATACTGGCTGGGTAACATAGCTGGTATCTCCAGAGTGTGGCATAGACTCAGCTTCTGAGCCCACTTTACACACTTTCTGGTGTTACCAAGGCTGAAGTTTTAGACGAGGATCATCGGTTGGATTCAAATGTTAAAAAACAAGTTCCTTGTTTGCATAAGGGAAACCATGCACCTTTCCAGACCATGCTAATTTCTGCAGACCACACCCAATTACATGTCCCTTTGTCACTCTTAAAATAATAGTAATGGTAGGAAAAATTACAGGCATTTTCCTGCAGTCTGATCTAAGACAATAAATAACACACAGTGATACCTCTCTGAGCACTAATAGTTTACCATCATTACATCAGTACATGAATTACCGTTAGAACTACCATCAGTAAATAAATATATTACCAGAACCACCATCAGTACTGGAATATAGCACGAGAGTTACCATCAGTACATGAATAGAGCTCCAGAACAACTAACAGTACAAAATTACAGCATCATAGCCACTATAAATACATGAAAACAGCACCGGAATCATCACTAAGTGAATATAACACAATCATCAATACATGAGTACAGCACCTGAACCATCATCAGTACAGGTATTAAAATACAGATCCACCAGCAGTACATGAATACATAATCAGATCCACAATCAGAACATGAATACAGCACCAGAACTACCATAAATACATGAATATAGCCAAAGAGCATCAGTACATGAAAATAGCATCAGAACAATCATCAGTAAATTAATACACTAAATACATAAATACATCAACAGAACCAGTGCATGAATATAGCTACAATACCATCAGTACATGAATATATCACCAGAAAGAATCTCAGTACATGAACACAGCACCAGAATCATCATCAGTTCATGAATACAGCACCATAAACACCATCGGTACATATGAATATAGTACCACAACCATCATCCGTATAATAATACAACACCAGAACCACGATGAGTACATGAATACAGCACCAGAACCATCATCAGTACAGGAATACAAATCCAAGCCCAGAACAACCATAAGTACATTAGTAGATAAATATATCAAAAGTGCATTAAGAACCAGAAATACCATCAGTTCATAAATAGATCACTACAACCAGTATCAGTACATAGGCACAGTACAAAAATCATCATCAATACATGAGTATAGCACCAGAAGCAACATAAGAACATGAATACATCACCAGAACCACCATCAGTTTGTGAACACGTCACCAGAACCAACCTCATTATATGAGCACAGCACCAGTCATCATCAGTACATAAAGACAGCACTGGAACCCTCATAAGTGCATGAAAACAGTGCTAGAATCATCATTAGTAGAGTAAAACAGCATCAGAACCACCATCAGTACAGGAATACAGGACCATAACCACCCTCCCTACTTTAATACAGCACCAGAACTACAATCAGTTCATGAAACCAATGTGCTTTGTCCTTAGGAAGAAGCAGGCGTGCTTCGAAACCCATCAATAAATAAAAACCGCATTCACACGTCCACCGTCTCCTACTGCATCTTGTACTACTGGCAGCACGGATTTATCTCCACCTTTCTCAAGTTTCACATAAAAAAATTTACACTCAGGTACCTTGTAGGCGATGTCTTCATTGAATGGAGTTGTTCTCAGCCCTTTCATCTTCATCTGATCACACAGCTATGATGACTTTTAACATCCACAGCTCCTCACTGTAAGCTTCTCTGTTCTTCTGCAACATATCCCAACAAGGTGCGCTTAAAAATGACAATGTCGTTATAAAGTCCCTGAATAAATCTGACCATGCTGTGCCCCTAAATAAATAATTGCCACCCTATGCGCTCCTTATATAAACTATTTCCCTTACACTGTCTCTCTTATAGTACATTTCCTCCAGTGTCCTCTCCTATAAAATATTGACACCACACCACCTGAAAAACACCAATACAACTGAAAGAAGGGAAGCAGCATTCTATCGGTTCTCTGAACCCAGCTGTCAGTTTAACAACCGGTTCAAAAAACTGCTGAGAACCGGACAAATCCCACTTCTGGGGAGCGGAAAACATCAGTTTCTGAGAGACATTGCCTGAGACAAAATGTTCAACATGACTCACGGATGGAATATAAAACTTCATATTTTTCCCTGTAGCTACTGTTCTAGTTAGGAAACCAGACATGATTTATACTCTATTTACCTGCAGATTATCACTATTTCTGCATGTAAATAGCATTTTTGCCTATTACAGGTTCCCTTTAATAGGACCCTAATAGGTAGTAGTCACACACAAACAAACCAACAATATGATGTAGTAATGAAAAGAGGTGATCTGAAAAAGACAACAATCTAACGAAAAAAACAAAAACCTTTAATCCAGTACATCTCAGTGCTGTGACCTAAATAAAATACAAGCAATATAAATTAAGTTAAACTTTTACACCAGATCCACCCTTCTAAATTAGGACCAGACAAAACCATACCACGCCTTTTGGTAAGACCTACCAGTCATTTATTGGCTAACCAACACTACCACCCATGTATAGGTTAAGCCTCAGTCGTTCATTTTTCACATCCATCTTTTCATATTTTCTATGGCTAGCGCAAGTTTCCGTAATAGACTTTGAAGTTGTTCACCATTTGGTCCGCAAAGAAAACAATCAGTCATGTCTGGGGTTTTTTTGCGTCGTGCAGCAAACTTGCCAATGCAAATCTATGGGTCAGTGAAAATCATGGGTATTGCATTAATGCCATCTGGGTACTAATTGTTTTAACCCCTTAACCCCAGGAGCTTTTTTTGTTTTTTTATTTTCGCTCCCCTTCTTCCCAGAGCCGTAATGTTTTTATTTTTCCATTAATATGGCCATGTGAGGGCTTGTTTTTGGGGGGACGAGTTGTATTTTTGAATGACACCATTGGTTTCACCATGTCGTGTACTAGAAAACAGGAGAAAAATTCCAAGTGCGGTGAAATTGCAAAAAGAGTGCAACCCCACACTTGTTTTTTTTGCTTGGCTTTTTTGCTAGGTTCAATAAAAGCTAAACCTGAGCTGCCGTTATGATTCTCCAGGTCATTACGAGTTCATAGACACCAAACATGTCTAGGTTCTTTCTTATCTAAGTGCTGAAAACAATTCCAAACTTTGTTAAAAAAAAAATTGCTCCATTTTCCAATACCCGTAGTGTCTCTATTTTTTGTGACCTTGGGTTACGTGAGGGCTTATTTTTTGCGTGCTGAGCTGATGTTTTTAATGATACCATTTTGCATCTTAATGCAATGTTGTGGCGACAAAAAAAACGTAATTTTGAAGTTTTGCCTTTTCTTCTCGCTACGCCGTTTAGTGATCAGGTTAATCCTTTTTTTATTGATAGATCGGGCAATTCTTAAGGCGGCGATACCAAATATGTGGTTTGATTTTAGTTTAGTTTTATTTTGAATGGGGTGAAAGGGGAGTGATTTGAACTTTTATATTTTTAAAAAACTTTTTTACTTCTGGCATGCTTCAATAGTCTCCATAGGAGCCTAGAAACTGCCATAGCCCGATCGGCTCTGCTACACAGAGGCGATGGTCAGATCGCCTCTATGTAGTAGAATTGCTGACTTGATATATAGCGCCAAACACTTGGTGGCGCTCACAGCAATCCAGCACTGACAACCATAGAGGTCTCCAGGAGTGACGCAGGTCTCCGGTTTATTTCTGGTGATTGCCAGAAGCGGCATTTAACTAGTTAATAGTGGCGGGTGGATCGTGATTCCACCAGCGGCTATTGCGGGTACATGTCTGATGTTCAAAACAGTTGGCATGTCCCGGGAAAGATGTGGGCTCGCTGCAGGAGACCACAGCAAAGAGAGGTATACTGACATTGACGTAAATGTATGCCCAATGTTGGTAAAGGGTTAACATTGCAATGGACAAAAGAAGCTTTGTAACTTTCAATTTTTTTTGCATGCTATAAAATCACAGATCAACCATTGATGGATGATAAATACCAAAACAATGATGAAAATCAGACTGTTTTTTGCCTATGTAAAAAATCACTGTTGTCTGAAGGAAGTGTGGTAGAGCGGCTCACTCGGCTGCACACGGAGGTAGACACGGGTACACTGCGGCTTTAAGAACTTCCTTTGGTTTATAAAGCAAGGTGTAGTATAAAAAAATACAGCCCTCTGGGCAAACAGGAAGACAAAACAAAATGGTGGCAGAATAAACACAGTCCTTCTGTGAGTGGGGTTCCTCCCGCTCATGGCTGACAGAACACAGATGGTTCAGGTTCACTAGTCCATGCAGCACTCTCCTGCAGTGCTCCTTCTCCAGGCGAACACACTGAATACTGAAAGCTCTTTCCTTCAGCCATTTAAACCCAGACCATGTGACTCCTCAATCAAGAGACTGATCACGACTGTGACCTCACCCACGGCCTATCAGCACACAGTGGTGCTAGCTCTGTAGGGGGAGATATGTGGGGACACTCTCCCACCCGCTCTATGAAAGTCCCCCTAAAAACCAGCCCATAACATAACTTAACCCTCGCAACTCTTACTGTGCTGGAGGAAATAAAACTATGGATATTATATCACAAAACATATGAAACATATCTCCCCTCTATTACATTACCAGTGACTCTGCCACAGAAGTCTTAATGGACATATGAAAAAGGATGCAGATGTAGAGTAAAACCTAAGAGCAAGTTTACACCACCTGACTTGCGAGTTAGTTGATCGTCAATCAGCTTCTCGTTTAATGACCAATGGTCATTTATTAGCCCATTTAGACAAGCAGACCACCCTCCCAATGTGCATTGAATGATCGGTAATGCATTATTTTCTTCTTGGCAAAAAAATCTCCTGTTTACACAGGATTAAGTGATACTGAGAACAATGATTTTTAAGCCTGCTTAAAAATCAGTTAACCCAATAAATGAACATTTCAGTCACATATTATTGGGTGATTGGCAGCCTGTTTACACTGCACGATTACTGGGAACACTCAAATAACCAGTATAAATCCAGCTTTAGCAGGTGAAAATGTCATTGCTCTAAGCAGCCATAACACACTAATCAGATTAGAGTGTCTGTGGCACGAATACACCAACATTTTAATAATGGCAAAGGATTGATAAATCACATACCCAGGAATATTTGTTTCCCCTAGCAAATATAAGTATTATTTTGTACCCAGTAATATATCCATTGGTCCTAGCAGACAAATGTAAGGAGTCAATTTGGACGGTTTTCTCTAGTTTATTGACATTTTATTTGCTAGTGAATTTGTTTATTTTGTTAAATTTGTAAAATGAATTTTTCTGCCATCTTTTGCAAAGTTTTTCAGATGGTTTGAGGAGTCACAGCAGCTAGTACTGGTCTCCCAGTTGTCTCCTTTCTTCTGTGTGTCAAAGAGGTGAGAGAACATAGTGTGTTACCCCAATGAGGTAACAATGGCTCATATGCACTGCACTGACATAACGTACACCAGTGAAAGTCAAGGAGATACTTTCAGTGGTTTAGGGCAAAATTAATTGCCTGCCTCTTTAATTTGGTACATTTGAAATGGGAAAACCATTCATCCATTTAGGAAAAAACGGCACTACCACTGACTATGTCCTCCATTTGTAAGTGTTACAATATTTTGCGATAAAGAACATATATTGGTAAATTACACCAATGAAATGTGCCCCAGTACCTTAAAAGTGTACAGTTGAAACCAGAAGTTTACATACACTATATAAATACACATATGCATGTTTTTCTCAATATCTGACATGAAATCAGAATAAACCTTTTGTCACAGGTGTGTCAGAGGCTGCAGACAGTTGCACTGTATCTAGCTGCAAAAGGTCTCTGCGTTTGGCCTTGCAGACACTTTCTTAACCCTTCTGACTCTTTGACCCAGTGGTAACCTTTCTCTGGCTCTAATTGACACACCTGGACCTGGATGTTTATAGACTCCCAGCTTACTGCTGGGAGATGCTGGTGATATTTCCATGTCTCCCTGTTGAAGCTTGGAGCTATAGCAGTCGGCTATCTTCCTCTTTGGTGTTGCTTGAGGACGTCTGTGTTACATCTCTGATTCTACTCAAGATAAGTGTTCCCCTTGTTCGTCTACCCCAGCTGTCTTCAGTTGTAGTGGGGATTGACTAGTGCTCACCCTGTCATTCCCTAAGTAGGGCTCATCACCAGGGTCAGGCAGGGATTAGGTTCCTGCTCGGCGATATGGGCAGAACCTATATAGGGACGTTTATAGCAGACACGGTTACTTTACATCTGCCTAGGTAGTCTCCACTCCCTTCTTCCCAAGTGTTGGGTTCCCTTCCCCTCATCCTTTCGTGTTGCACTTAGTCTTTCATACACTGTGCGTGACACCTTTCCCATTTTAGGTCAATTAGGATTACCATAATTATTAATATTTGCTAAATGCCAAAATAATGAGACTGTTTTAAGGCATTTTTATTACAAACTGCAAAGTCAAAAGTTTACATACATTTCATTAGCATTTGGTTCCATTGCCCTTAAACCGAATGACCTGGATCAAACATTTGGGATATCCTTCCACAAGCTTATCACAATAGTTGGTCAGAATTTGGGCCCTTTCCTCCTGACAAAACTGGTGTAACTGACTTAGTTTTGTAGGTCGCCTTGCTCGCACCTGCCTTTTCAGCTTTGTCCATAAATTTTCAATAGGATTGAGATCAGGGCTTTGTGATGGCCACTCCAAAACATTGACTTTGTTATCCTTAAGCTACTTTGTTACCAATTTAGTAGTATGCGTTGAGTCATTGTCCATTCGGAAGACCCATTTTGTCCCAAGCTTTAACTTCCTGGCTGATGTCTTGAGATGTTGCTTCAGTTTTGCCACATAATCTTTTCTCATGATGGCTGATGCCATCTATTTTGGGAAGTGCACCAGTCCATCCTGCAGCAAAATAACACCACAACATGATGCTTCCAACCCCTTGTTTCACAGATAGTGTTGTTAGGCTTCCAAGCTTCTCCCTTTTACCTCCAAACATAACGATGGTCATTATGCCCAAAAAGTTCAATTTTAGTTTTAACAGACCACAGGACAAGTCTCCAAAAGTTAAGGTCTTTGTTCCTGTGTGTATTTTCAAGCCTTAATCTGGCTTTCTTATGTTTCTTTTGGAGTAATGGCTTCTTCCTGGCAGAGTGGCCTTTCAGTACATGTTGATACCGTAGTCTTTTCACTATGGATATTGACACAATCTTACCAGCCTCCGCAATTGTCTTCACAAGGGCTTTTGTTTTTGTCATTGGGTTGATATGCACATGTCGGACAAAGTACGTTCATCTCTGGGACACAGAACCCGTCTCCTTCCTGAGCGGTATGATGGCTGAACATTCCTATCTTGTTTGTACTTGCATTTAATTGTTTATACAGATGAATGATGCACCTTCAGGTATCTTGTACCCAAGGATAAGCCAGACTGGGGCAAGTCCACAATTCTCTTCCTGATATCTTGGTGTGTCTCTAATTAACTCAGATGTTGACAAAAAAACTTCCAAACACATTAATTCATCATATGGGCAGTGCAGAATTATTTAAAGGCATAGTAATCTTAGTGTATGTAAACTTTTGATTTTACAGTAAGTAATAAAAATGCCTTAAAACATTCTCTCTCATTATTCTGGTATTTGGCAAATATTAATAATTATGGTAATCTTAATTGACCTAAAACGGGAAAGGTTTATTCTGATTTCATGTCACATATTGAGAAAAACATGCATATGTGTCTTTTTATATAGTGTATGTAAGCTTCTGGTTTCAACTGTAGCTCTGTTCTTAAAAAGTCAGGATAGCAGGAAAAATTATTATGACTCCTCTAAACTACATTCAAAGTCTCTGATGGATGACACATAGAGCAGAGAGAGACTTGTAGATAAGAGGGCATACACGTCTAACATTCTTAACAAAGGCAATACATCAAGCATTACCATATAAACCTAAATAAAGCCCGTATCAGAAGATTGTTATGGTACACGACTCTGATCATGAGCGGAAGGGTAACATAATTTGGTATTTTAGTAGTGTTTAGGGTTTCCAGAAGCAAGTACCGTATATAGTTTTTTTCTGCCATCTTGTGGCAAGCCCCAGCATTTCATCCATCAGTAGGTGGTTTAATACGACACTACCTATAGTTTTGTATTAAGGCTTATTTTAATCGTTATTGCATGCAGAATTAATTTCACGTCTACATAGGTGCCTGCTTCAGAAACACATTTTATATTAATGCTGCAGATTGACATTTCTATCTCTAATTTCCACTTACCGCACCCATGGGCTCCTCTTTATTATAGATCTGCCCCCACAGAAACATTTGCATATACCGCTAGCAATATTTATAGTGCACCCAAAGACGATGTAACTAAGCGCGCAGCGATCCCGTGTTAAAATAAATACGGTAAATAACAGCGACATACAAGTTTTTAAGTAAAATTTTAATGAAATCAATAAATTAGTGAGGTACATATTTGTTCTATTGCAAACGCATCTATTTCAAAGTCAAGTTTCAGTAGCTGAAAGCATTCTCCTAACCACATTCTAACTACAGTTGTCCTTCCCCTTAGGAAATGAGTCCCTCTTTCTGGTGAGCTTGCGGGGTGAGGGAGAAGCAGGGAAATGCCTGTTATTGGGGAAAGCGTCTTACACTGGATGCAGATCCTAGGTCCATGCCTGTGCATGCATAGCATTCAAGAAGAGAGTGCAGGATCCTATCATAATCCCGGCACCAGGATGCAGGGGACACCAACCAGAGAGGACACCCCAGAACAGGTAAGGAGTCGACGAGTGAGATTCCATCATTAAATCTCATTAACAAATCCTTACCTTTCAGCAAGGACAATATTCTGCATTGAGAACAAGACTGTTATGGGAATCCTAACCAAATATTAAACTAGCTATATATTTCAGCATTAATATCAATACAATCTCATAACTTGCTGTTTGGGACATTAACATCATACAAGCACTAGATGCCCTTCTGTAGGTTGTGCCTATTGCTTTCAGCATCCAATAGGTAGCAGCAAAAACACTGTAAAATGCATCCTGGTACAGGCCATATTCTGACTACAAATGGTTATATACCTCCTAAAAAGGATAGGCCACCACCAAAATGGCAGTGCTTCATACTGCTGCCCCTTTACTACCCCTTGAGCCATGGTCTGTACATTTTCCTTTTAATTAGTAATAAAGAATTTAAAAGGATCCTAGTCGAAGTGTGCGCCCTGCACATAGTAAATGCTCATCAGTGTGTGTAAGCCTCATGTGATGCATGATCCAATGAAAAGTTGAATATAGTTTACATTTTTCTAAAGAATCCTTCAGAACTAGTCTAGGATTCTTCTTTGCAAGACCAAAAACACAAGGAACATTCTCTAGGAAAGTGTTCAGGCTACTACTGGACTTCAGCTTTACCTCTACAGTAGTTCAGCAAGTACTGAACCATAGACATAGACAACCGTATGTCCACAGATAGGATACTTCATCTGTACATCTGCCTGCTCAGAGGGGAACTGTGGCATGTGAGGTTTAGGTTATGGCCCCTGCACAGTGACCTCAATGTCAGCAGGCAGATAGTGGAGAAGAGCAGATAGAAAGCTGAAGACAAGCGGACAGAAGATATCTAGACCTCTCATAGTCTCATCTTACTGTATGACCACCAACATTGATTGGCCATTAACAACCTCAATATCTGGCTTTACATATGGAGTTACATATAACATTAAAAAACATATGGCGGGGCTTGCTGGGTGTAAAGATGTTTCAGGTGCCAGGCTGCATGACAAATGTTACTAGTTTACCCAGCAGAAGAACCCGGGAACCTTGTAAAATACTGACTAAAGAGGACAATAGTCTGCAGTGAGGTAGATAACCAGAATTCATCAACTATCGGACATTTCCACTACACAAGAGAAAGGAGAATCGACTGAAAGTACCACAATCCTGTCTTCTTACATAGTGGTGTCCTGTAGGATTTGGTGAACGGTACGAACTAGTGAAATAAAAGATGTCGTACATTGTCACAAGGGAGACATTTTGGTCAGTTTTGCTGAGAGGAAATGTGTAGGAAAGACTTTTGCAGCACATAGCCTCAGGCTGTCCCAATTTCAGTAAGACTGACCTAGTTTTGCAACTGTGTATCAGGTCCCTCAGTATTCATTGCATGTTTCTGTAGTACTTGGAGAAAAGTTCATGGCTTTAAGACTTATTACATGGGAGGCTTGCCATTATCAGTCTGTTTGTACATCAGAATACATCCTGGGTCTTCTCTTCTGACCTCATGTCTTAACTTTCATACAGCAGTCCATAATGACAAGAGTAGGTCAATGGGTCTTAATCTGGTAATGCAGCTTGTAATATTAGGTGACCGTTTCCTTTTTCCCATCAGAAATACAAATTCCTGTAATCCAGTTATGTATTACGAGATCAGATTTCTCAGGCTTTGCAGCAGTTTGCCGACCTAGGGCAAGATGTGATGGCAATGACTAGACAGCAAGAACAACTAGTGGTAAACCGGTGGAGAAGGAATGAAGCAATTACATGCTTAGGACGTGGGACGCCATGCCATGTGCTATGGGAAGAGGACGGAAGACAGAGCAATGCAGGGAAGCACAATGCTTTGCATATATTTAAATATTGCTTCTCCTAGAGAGACAGCTGTGCAAATATTATTAGTCACTGACCATACACGTAATATCTGACATCCTACCATACACGCTCCAGCTGCACACATTCCACTCCCACACCAATAGCTGCAGCAGATCCATGCATGCACAACCATCTCAAAAATGGGGGTTTGTGTAAAGATATTCCCATCATTCAGGTTCAGAAACACTGGGTTCACAATGCATCATGGATGATAGAAGCACCCACTCAGGGGTGTTTTTGGTTCCATAGTAGCCTATAAGCTAAAATATAAAAAAGAGGTACTACATGTAGCGAGTCTTAAATGGCAGAAAATGCCATTTGTCTCATGGTAAGACGTTAGTTACACATGGTTTACTTGAAACATACCTCACCAGACAATCTACACAGCCTTCTCTGAAAACTAAGTCACCACTACATTGTGTCCGTTTCGCCTTGTTTCCAGGGTCGCTCCAGGTCTCTTCTGGGCCACCTCTCATCTATGGGAACTACAATGTGGGGCGGTGCTACCTCCACCAATTGTCCTTTAGTGCTGTCAGTCGGCCTTTGTAAAGGGTCGCTCCAGGTCTCTTCTGGGCCACTTCTCATCTATGGGAACTACAATGTGGGGCGGTGCTACCTCCACCAATTGTCCTTTAGTGCTGTCAGTTGGCCTTTGTAAATGGACCCTGTCTCAGACTGCATTTGCTTATAAAGAAGTGTTATCTGGAAATGTGATAATCAGGGCAGAAGAGAAGCTGTCACAGCACCTATTGTTCATGGTGGATTCCGTGTTTGCGGCTCTGTACAGAGGTGTTATCTGTATTTGTTATCCTGTCTCTGATGATAGTGAAACTGCTGAAAAGTCTTCTGTTCAGAACAGGAAGCATGAGTCTAGTATTAGGCTTAGTGTTCAGTGTGAAAATTACTACATTTCTATTTCTTGATAAAGATAATGATATTTAAAATTGAAAGCAAACATCAAACATTCTTTTAAATATACACTGAACAAAATAAACTTAGTTTAAACTAATTGGCTCCTTCCATTTCCAACCTTTACTGCTTTGAGTGGTTTGGGTATTACACAGCAGCAAAAAATATACCTTAGTTATGCTGCTTCTTCACACTGTTCTAATTACCTGTCATTGTATTATTCTAGTCTGGTAGGTAAAGGGACATGGACAATTGTGTATCCATAATCCATTGCTATTTGATCAATGAATAATAACTAGCATTATTCTCTTTAATACACTGAACCAAACAAAAATATAGATGATAATGATGTAGTCTGTGAATTTTTAATGTGCCACCAAATCAGCCATTTGTCCAAATATGCACTGGGTAAAGTAAATGACCTGTACCAAGAGCGGTCCCAATTACTGAGACTGTGGCTGTTGGTTCACAATCTATTTTCCTTAATATTAGATGTGAAATGGGGATAACTACCGTAAGTTTGCCAGTGTATTATATTTATTTTGTTTGTCGCTGCCCAAACATGGGAGTTTCCCATCATAGTACACTGCCATTTACAGAAAAACACTGCACTTTACTGTCCAGAAGCCAAGATCATGGACATGAGTATGATCTACACCCTCATCGTGTTCATAAGTACATATCAGTCTTTAGTCTTGTTCATCTAACTTACACTGTATTGATGCACAGATATATTTACACAAACACCCCATTACAAAAGCTAGGTCATCGTACATTTTTACATAATGGTAATTCATTCATCTCACGAGCACACATCTCAGTAGAGTGCAGACATCCATACAATAGTTCACACTAACATTTATATTCTCAGTTGTCTACTTTTCTTCCACTCCAGCAGGTGGCAGAAAGTGGTAAGGAAGATGCTCCTTTACCTCTGGAGATGAAGCTTGAATCACTGTAATCCATGCATAAATCAGCTTGTCTCAGTGTCTCTGTACCTCCCTCCAAAAAGTGACCAGAAGTAACAAGCTCAAGTTTGGTGTGCACCAGTGCACGTGCTGCCCCACACTCAGGAGATGAACGATTGACAGGAGCAGCATCTGCATAATAAGATCTTTGAGGCACTTTCTGCAGGCTGAGTGCTGTAAAACTGGCACCCGCCAACTTAGCAAGACATAAAAGCAAGAACGGACAATGCAGAAAGTCAGTGGATTGCTAACAGTGGCCACAGTGCAGCTCATTCTTGTGACCTTATAACATGATATCTCAGACTCAAGAACTCATCTCTGCTAACCATAAGACAGCACAGAGAGAAAATATGGCTCCACAAGTCTGTCTCGCCTCTCTGTGACAATACTGGACTCCATTTCCAGAAGACTTGAAATTGCATAATAATAATCTATATTCCTTATGTTATAAGATGCAGAGAGCAGTGGATCCAATCCAGCCGTGAAATGGTGTCAGTTAATAGCTGTATTGGAAAACCCGTGACTCTACCAATTACTGGTAGAATAGCTGGAGGCACAAGGCAACTCTACCACTGTATTACGGGTCCTTCAGTCCATGATGGTGCTGTCAGAACGGGAAATATTCAGTGTCTGTGCAGACACGGATATATCAACTTGATCCACAGGACTATGGTAATCAGATGTCATATCATGGTCTATCAGTGGCAGCTGCATGGAGGTCAATGTGGAAGAACTGGTGGGACCCTTCTTCAGACATTGAGAATAAAAACCAAGGAGGACATCAAGTTTCTCTTCAATTGATTGAACCTATTAAAGAAAGAAACATCTTAGATTATGATGTTTGACAATAATAATGTATAATAAATATTATTCATAATTATGATGTACTGTATCTACCATACTGCAAGAGCATATTGATTCCATTATAAAGCAGAGATTATATATATATTCTGCATTACATTCTATCTTGGTCGTAGGTATCATGACCCAAACTAATAGCATTATAGACATATATGATGCTGTAAGTTCAGATGATGAGACTTCTATTGGGCCATGACCTGCAACTAGAACACATGGCTACAATGAAGTTGTCTAAAGCTAGATTCAGACTAGCATTCGACAGGGCTACGGATGGCAGCCTTCTTCCTCCGTTAAGCCCCACCCACTGCAGCACCTCTTCCTTCAGCTCCATCTACGTCTGCATGGGTCCTGCGTACCTATCTTTAACATTGGGTACGCAGGCCATGTGGATGTATGCGGATGCCTCCGCATGCATCTTTTTGACAGTGCGCCGACCGCAACAAAATGCAACATGTTGCTTTCAACGCAGGTCTGCGCAGCGTCATGAAGACACATGCGCAGGCATCCGCATACATACGCATGGCCTGCGTACCCAATGTTAAAGATAAGGTACCCATGAAGCATGCAGATGTAGACAGAGCTGAAGGAAGAGGCGCGGCAGTGGACGGGGCTTAACGGAGGAAGAAGGCTTTCATCCACAGCCCTGCCGAATGCAAGTCTGAAACCAGCCTAAATTGGACCTTGAGGAAACTACATCTTTGGCATATGTGAACATTTTCAGTCAATACATTTGATAAAATTAGTTTATGAAGTACTTATTGTCTTGTAATAAAGGAGTACAAGAAGAGTGTTGCACTTAGCAGAGCAACTTGTGTATCTGCTTTTGAAGTATGTGCCTTTGGCAGTTTTGTGATTTCTTTAAAGGGAATCTGTCACCAGGTTATTGCTACCCCATTTGAGAGCAGCATAATGTAGAGCAGGGGTTCCCAACCTGTAGCTCGGGAGCCACATGTGGCTCGCGAGCCCATGATGTGTGGCTCGCGGCTGCCTGCCAGCTTGGTGCATTATCACCAGATGTAAATAACTATTAAGAGCAGATCCCTAAATGGTTACTTTTGTGTGTAGCTCTGTACAAAAGAGCAGATTTGAATGGGAGGGAGATGGGAAACAGTGGAGTTTGGCATACTGCCTTGGTGTGATTTCAGTGGAGAAGCTTTGGTTGTCATTATATAATATATAATGGAGGCTCTCGGTATCACTACTGAGAGTGGGGGAGGAGCTGGCTGTGGCTTGCGACCCTCTCTCAGAGCTGAATGTGGCTCACGACCCTCTTTCATAGCTGGATGTGGCTCTCAAGGTCAGAAAGGTTGGGGACCTCTGATGTAGAGTGTTGTGAATTCTGTTGTCGAACTCCCTCCTGTGGTCGTGAATGGTACTTCGGCGAGTTCTGTCTATGGGCTCCCTCTGGTGGCTATGAGTGAAGCTGCTGCTTCTGAGGTTCCTTACACAGGTGACGTGGTTTATTCTTTGGTTGGCTGCTCTATTTAACTCCTCTCAGATCGTTACTCCATGCCAGCTGTCAATGTTTTTGCATTCGTCAGTTCGCTACTGGATCTCTCTGGTGACCTGCCTTCTCCTGCAGAAGCTAAGTTCCTTATAGTCTTATTTTGTTTTCTGTTTTCTTGTCCAGCTGGTTTTCATGATTTTGTCTTGCTAGCTGGAAGCTCTGGGATGCAGAGTGGCCCCTCCGTACCGTGAGTCGGTGCGGAGGTCTTTTTTGCACACTCTGCGTGGTCTTTTGTAGGTTTTTGTGCTGGTCGCAAAGTTACCTTTCCTATCCTCTGTCTATTTAGTAAGTCTGGCCTCCCTTTGCTGAAACCTGTTTCATTTCTGCGTTTGTGACTTTCATCTTTACTCACAGTCAATATATGTGGGGGGCTTCCTTTAACTTTGGGGAATTTCTCTGAGGCAAGGTAGGCTTTATTTTCTATCTCTGGGGCTAGATAGTTCTTAGGCTGTGACGAGGCGCCTAGGTCTGGTCATGAGCGCTCCACGGCTATTTCTAGTGTGTGTGATAGGATTAGGGCTTGCGGTCAGCAGAGCTCCCACATCCCAGAGCTCGTCCTGTATGAGGTTTAATTATCAGGTCATTCCGGGTGCTCCTAACCACCAGGTCATAACAGTAGAGGCAGAGATTATTATTCCAAAGATGCAACATGTATTGAGCTGCTTGCTGTCACCAGTTCTATGAATACTGAGCTGTATACAGTTCTGCTCAAAAGTTGACATACCCCGGCAGAATTTTTGATTTCCTGGCATTTTTTCAGAGAATATGAATGATAACACCAAAACATTTTCTCCACTCATAGTTAGTGGTTGAATAAAGCCATTTATTGTAAAACGACTGTGTTTTCTCTTTTTTAAATCATAATCACAACCCAAAACATCCAAATGACCCTGATCAAAAGTTCACATATCCCATTACTTAACACCATATATTGCTCCCCCTAACATCAATGACAGCTTGAAGTCTTTTGTGGTAGTTGTGGATGAAGTTCTTTATTTTCTCAGATGGTAAAGCTGCCCATTCTTCATGGCAAAAAGCCTCCGGTTTCTGTAAAGTCCTGGGATGTCTAGCATGAACAGCGTGCTTGAGATCTCCCCAGAGTGGCTCAATGATATTGAGGTCAGGAGACCGAGATGACCACTCCAGAACCTTCACTTTGTTCTGCTGTAGCCAATGACAGATTGACTTGGCCTTGTGTTTTGGATCATTGTCATGTTGGAACGTCCAAGTACGTCCCATGCGCAGCTTCCAGGCTGATGATTGCAAATTTACCTCCAGTATTTGCTTGTATGGTGCTGCATTCATCTTTCCTTCAACTTTGACCAAGCTTCCTGTGCCTTTGTAGCTCACATATCCCCAAAACATCAGCGATCCACCTAAGTACTCCGTACAGTATGAATGGTATTCCTTTTATCAAAGGTCTTGTTGACCTCTCTTCAAATGTAACGTTTATGGTTGTGGCCAAAAAGTAAAATTTTGGTCTCATCACTCCAAATTACCTTGTTCCAGAGGTTTTGAGGCTTGTCTCTGTGCTGTTTTGCGTATTGTAGGTGAGATACTTTGTGGTATTTGTGCAGCAATGGCTTTCTTCTGGCGACTTGACCATGCAGCCCATTTATCTTCAAGTGCCTCCTTACTGTACATCTTGAAACAGCCACACCGCTAGTTTTCAGAGATTCCTATATTTCAGCTGATGTTATTTGTGGGTTTTTCATTGCATCCCGAACAATTTTCCTGACAGTTGTGGATGACATTTTGTTGGTCTACCTGACCGTGGTTTTGTTTTTACAGAGTCCCTGATTTTCCATTTGTTAATCACAGTTTGAACGCTGCTGACTGGCATTATCAATTCCTTAGCTATCTTTTTGTATTCCTTTCATGTTTTATACAGTTTAACTACCTTTTCCCGTAGATCCGTTGACAATTCTTTTGCTTTCCCCATGAAAGATACAAGAGTCTGTCTGGATCCCAGAAACTCACTCAGCTTTTATGCACACTGATTATTAGCAAACAGGTCACAAGTGAGGATGTTACCTTTAGTAGCCATTCAAACCCATTTGTGTCAACTTCTGTGAATGAAATCAGGCCAAAATCACCGGGGTATGAACTTTTGATCACGGTCATTTGAATGTTTTGGGTTGTCATCATGATTTAAAAAGAGAAAACACAGTAGTTTGACAATAAATGGCTTCTCCCAACCACTAACCATGAGTGGAGAAAACGTTTTGGTGTTATCATTCATATTCTCTGAAAAAAGGCCAAGAAAGCAAAAATTCTGCTGGGTATGTAAACTTTTTAGCACAACTGTATAAGGCCCTGGGTGTAAATGTTTATTTATGATACATAAATAACTATCTTCGGTATAACCTAACAAACAGCCGAAACGAAGAGATCCAGAACCCAGTCAAAATAAAGCTTTATTACGGAAAAATTCCACTCCAGTGCCTAAGTGCACAAGCAACTTAAAGGGAACCTGTCACCCCGAAAATCGGGGGTGAGGTAATCCCACCGGCATCAGGGGCTTATTTACAGCATTCTATAATGCTGTAGATAAGCCCCCGATGTTACCTGAAAAAGGAGAAAAAGACGTTAGATTATACTCACCCAGGGGCGGTCCCGCTGCTGGTCTGGTCAGATGGGCGTCTCCGGTCCGCTGCGTCGCCTCCCATCTTCTTTCCATGACGTCCTCTTCTGATCTTCAGCCACGGCTCCGGCGCAGGCGTACTTTGCTCTGCCCTGTTGAGGGCAGAGGATAGTACAGCAGTGCGCAGGCGCCGGAAAGGTCAGAGGCTCGGCGCCTGCGCACTGCAGTACTTTGTCTGCACTCAACAGGGCAGAGCAAAGTACGCCTGCGCCGGAGCCGTGGCCGAAGATCAGAAGAGGACGTCATGGAAAGAAGATAGGAGGCGCCGCAGCGGACCGGAGACGCCCATCTGACCAGACCAGCAGCGGGACCGCCCCTGGGTGAGTATAATCTAACGTCTTTTTCTCCTTTTTCAGGTAACATCGGGGGCTTATCTACAGCATTATAGAATGCTGCAGATAAGCCCCTGATGCCGGTGGGATTACCTCACCCGCGATTTTCGGGGTGACAGGTTCCCTTTAACAAGAAAGGGAGGCCAAGTAGTATATATTACTTAAAGCATATGCTGCATGGTAGTACATACAAAAGATATATTAATCTGGTGTCACTTAAGCTGCCTAAGCATGCATATAATATAATCAGTACAGACGTATAATAAACCAGAGACCATAGTAATATCTACATGCAGCAGACCCGGCGTCCCACCTCACCCCGGGTACTGTGGTTTCTCTATGGTCTGCAGTCAGATGTTGATTGGTAACAGCAACTCCCGGTATCTACTTACCATTGTTAAGGCCATACAGTACTGGGAGTTGCAGGTTTATGTATTTATGTATGTGGGGCTGACCTAAAACAGCAATTGATTGCTGTACTAATCTTGGTGATGTATTCCTGCACTGATGGTGGTTCTGGCGCTGCATTCATGTGCTGACAGTGGTTCTGATCATGTGGCAACCCTTAACATGCTTTCTGTTAAAACGGAAAAATCCTGGAAGTACTGTATATAGGAATTATATCGAAAAGTCACCTGAAAATGCAGTTATACCTAAAGGCTCAAAATAGGTCGGTAGCTAAAGGGTTAAGCTTTGAAAAAGGAAAAATAAACAGGTGGACATTTTACACGCCTTGGGAAAATCGACCGTATTTTTTGTGAAACAAATGTCTCTTCTGGAATGCTGATCTGCTCTACCAGGGCCCCAACAATATAGTAACATAGTAACATAGTAACATAGTTAGTAAGGCCGAAAAAAGACATTTGTCCATCCAGTTCAGCCTATATTCCATCATAATAAATACCCAGATCTACGTCCTTCTACAGAACCTAATAATTGTATGATACAATATTGTTCTGCTCCAGGAAGACATCCAGGCCTCTCTTGAACCCCTCGACTGAGTTCGCCATCACCACCTCCTCAGGCAAGCAATTCCAGAATCTCACTGCCCTAACAGTAAAGAATCCTCTTCTATGTTGGTGGAAAAACCTTCTCTCCTCCAGACGCAAAGAATGCCCCCTTGTGCCCGTCACCTTCCTTGGTATAAACAGATCCTCAGCGAGATATTTGTATTGTCCCCTTATATACTTATACATGGTTATTAGATCGCCCCTCAGTCGTCTTTTTTCTAGACTAAATAATCCTAATTTCGCTAATCTATCTGGGTATTGTAGTTCTCCCATCCCCTTTATTAATTTTGTTGCCCTCCTTTGTACTCTCTCTAGTTCCATTATATCCTTCCTGAGCACCGGTGCCCAAAACTGGACACAGTACTCCATGTGCGGTCTAACTAGGGATTTGTACAGAGGCAGTATAATGCTCTCATCATGTGTATCCAGACCTCTTTTAATGCACCCCATGATCCTGTTTGCCTTGGCAGCTGCTGCCTGGCACTGGCTGCTCCAGGTAAGTTTATCATTAACTAGGATCCCCAAGTCCTTCTCCCTGTCAGATTTACCCAGTGGTTTCCCGTTCAGTGTGTAATGGTGATATTGATTCCCTCTTCCCATGTGTATAACCTTACATTTATCATTGTTAAACCTCATCTGCCACCTTTCAGCCCAAGTTTCCAACATATCCAGATCCATCTGTAGCAGAATACTATCTTCTCTTGTATTAACTGCTTTACATAGTTTTGTATCATCTGCAAATATCGATATTTTACTGTGTAAACCTTCTACCAGATCATTAATGAATATGTTGAAGAGAACAGGTCCCAATACTGACCCCTGCGGTACCCCACTGGTCACAGCGACCCAGTTAGAGACTATACCATTTATAACCACCCTCTGCTTTCTATCACTAAGCCAGTTACTAACCCATTTACACACATTTTTCCCCAGACCAAGCATTCTCATTTTGTGTACCAACCTCTTGTGCGGCACGGTATCAAACGCTTTGGAAAAATCGAGATATACCACGTCCAATGACTCACCGTGGTCGAGCCTATAGCTTACCTCTTCATAAAAACTGATTAGATTGGTTTGACAGGAGCGATTTCTCATAAACCCATGCTGATATGGAGTTAAACAGTTATTCTCATTGAGATAATCCAGAATAACATCCCTCAGAAACCCTTCAAATATTTTACCAACAATAGAGGTTAGACTTACTGGTCTATAATTTCCAGGTTCACTTTTAGAGCCCTTTTTGAATATTGGCACCACATTTGCTATGCGCCAATCCTGCGGAACAGACCCTGTCGCTATAGAGTCACTAAAAATAAGAAATAATGGTTTATCTATTACATTACTTAGTTCTCTTAGTACTCGTGGGTGTATGCCATCCGGACCCGGAGATTTATCTATTTTAATCTTATTTAGCCGGTTTCGCACCTCTTCTTGGGTTAGATTGGTGACCCTTAATATAGGGTTTTCATTGTTTCTTGGGATTTCACCTAGCATTTCATTTTCCACCGTGAATACCGTGGAGATGAAGGTGTTTAATATGTTAGCTTTTTCCTCGTCATCTACAACCATTCTTTCCTCACTATTTTTTAAGGGGCCTACATTTTCAGTTTTTATTCTTTTACTATTGATATAGTTGAAGAACAGTTTGGGATTAGTTTTACTCTCCTTAGCAATGTGCTCCTCTGTTTCCTTTTTGGCAGCTTTAATTAGTTTTTTAGATAAAGTATTTTTCTCCCTATAGTTTTTTAGAGCTTCAATGGTGCCATCCTGCTTTAGTAGTGCAAATGCTTTCTTTTTACTGTTAATTGCCTGTCTTACTTCTTTGTTTAGCCACATTGGGTTTTTCCTATTTCTAGTCCTTTTATTCCCACAAGGTATAAACCGCTTACACTGCCTATTTAGGATGTTCTTAAACATTTCCCATTTATTATCTGTATTCTTATTTCTGAGGATATTGTCCCAGTCTACCAGATTAAGGGCATCTCTAAGCTGTTCAAACTTTGCCTTCCTAAAGTTCAGTGTTTTTGTGACTCCCTGACAAGTCCCCCTAGTGAAAGACAGGTGAAACTGCACAATATTGTGGTCGCTATTTCCTAAATGCCCAACCACCTGCAGATTTGTTATTCTGTCAGGTCTATTAGATAGTATTAGGTCTAAAAGTGCTGCTCCTCTGGTTGGATTCTGCACCAATTGTGAAAGATAATTTTTCTTGGTTATTAGCAGAAACCTGTTGCCTTTATGGGTTTCACAGGTTTCTGTTTCCCAGTTAATATCCGGGTAGTTAAAGTCCCCCATAACCAGGACCTCATTATGGGTTGCAGCTTCATCTATCTGCTTTAGAAGTAGACTTTCCATGCTTTCTGTTATATTTGGGGGTTTGTAACAGACCCCAATGAGAATTTTGTTACCATTTTTCCCTCCATGAATTTCAACCCATATGGACTCGACATCCTCATTCCCTTCGCTAATATCCTCCCTTAAAGTGGACTTTAGACAAGACTTTACATAGAGACAAACCCCTCCTCCTCTCCGATTTTTACGATCCTTTCTAAACAGACTGTAACCCTGTAAGTTAACTGCCCAGTCATAGCTTTCATCTAACCATGTCTCGGTTATTCCCACTATGTCAAAGTTACCTGTAGATATTTCTGCTTCTAGTTCTTCCATCTTGTTTGTCAGGCTTCTGGCGTTTGCGAGCATGCAGTTTAGAGGATTTTGTTTTGTTCCAATCTCCTCACTGTGGATTGTTTTAGAAATGTTCTTACCTCCCATCTGAGTATGTTTTCCTGGGTCGTCTTTGTTCGAGTCTAATGTTTTTCTTCCCGTCCCCTCTTCTTCTAGTTTAACGCCCTCCTGATGAGTGTAGCGAGTCTTCTGGCGAATGTGTGTTTCCCAGGTTTGTTGAGGTGTAGTCCGTCTCTGGAGAGGAGTCCATCGTACAAGTAATTCACACCGTGGTCCAGGAATCCGAATCCTTGTTGTCTGCACCATCGTCTTAGCCAGTTGTTTGCATCAAGGATCCTGTTCCATCTCCTGGTGCCATGCCCGTCTACTGGAAGGATAGAAGAAAAAACTACCTGTGCATCCAGTTCCTTTACTTTCTTCCCCAACTCTTCAAAGTCCTTGCAGATTGTCGGTAGGTCCTTCCTTGCCGTGTCATTGGTGCCAACATGTATCAGAAGAAATGGGTGGACGTCCTTGGAGCTGAAGAGCTTTGGTATCCTATCGGTCACATCCTTGATCATCGCACCTGGAAGGCAGCATACTTCTCTTGCAGTTATGTCCGGTCTGCAGATGGCTGCTTCTGTGCCTCTCAGTAGTGAGTCTCCCACCACCACCACTCTTCGTTGCTTCTTGGCTGTACTTTTTGCTGTCACTTGTTGCTGTGTGCCCTTTTCTTTTTTGCTTGCTGGTATTGCTTCATTCTTAGGTGTGCCATCTTCATCCTCTACAAAGATTTGATATCGGTTCTTCAGTTGTGTGGTTGGTGATTTCTCCATGGTCTTCTTGCTTCTTTTGGTCACATGCTTCCACTCATCTGCTTTTGGAGGTTCTCTGACACTTTTTGCACCTTCTGTGACCAGTAGAGATGCTTCTGTTCTGTCTAGAAAGTCTTCATTCTCTTTGATGAGTTTCAAAGTTGCTATTCTTTCTTCCAGACCCCGCACCTTTTCTTCTAAAAGGGCCACTAGTCTACACTTCTGACAGGTGAAATTGGATTCTTCTTCTGGTCGATCTGTGAACATGTAGCACATGCTGCAGCTCACCATGTAGGTTGTCACATCTGCCATGTTGCTCCTAGATCCTGCTGACTTGCTGTGTGTTTTCCTTCTTGTGTAATCTACTCAGCCAAGCTCTCTTGCAATAATGTCCTACAGGCAAAAATTTGGTGATGCTTTCGAAGCAGCTGGTCCCGGCTGTACCCAACGATCTTCTAGCTTAGGGAGACTTCGCTTCTCCCAGAAGGCACCTGGAATATGCAAATTAGCCTCCTGAAGCTTGAATCCCTGGTTTGGTGATGCTTTCGAAGCAGCTGGTCCCGGCTGTACCCAACGATCTTCTAGCTTAGGGAGAGGCTTTCCGCCCCACACCTCATATCTCGCTTCTTCACCTGGAGCTGCCGCGTGCTTTGTATTGGAACAGTTTCATCGCGTACAGTGTGGGTTTTACCAAACCATTAATCTGAACTGCTCTCTTTTGAAGAGTGGCATTCTATTTTCTCACCGTCGTTTACAGAGAACAGTGCACATTACCTAGTATGTAATCACAATGTTAGCCTTCAAACACAAATCATGAGAACACATATTTTTTCCTAAGGTTAACTGTCCTGCGGCAGGCTTCTGGAAAGCATGTCAGTCGTTTACATTATAGCTATTCCATTTCTGGCTGACATTATGTACTTCACATAAAGGGAGGTTATAGTTGTTCAATTCTTTTTTATATGGTTTCCTGCAAGTAAACCTGTGTTTGTATGGGTTCCCCTGTTGGAACAGCTGCAAGCTTGTGTAAGGCCATGTTCACACAGTGCGTTTTTTACCGCGGAACCGCGGCGGTTTTGTTCCGCAGCTGTTTTCCATGCAGGGTACAGTACACTGTACCCTATGGAAAACAGGACACACTGTGCACATGGTCCGGAAATTGTAAAAAAAAAGACGCGCTGAATAGCTCCCGGAAAAAAGAAGGAGCATGTCAATTCTTTTTCCGGAGCCGCAGCGGTTCTGCACCCATAGACCTCCATTGTGAGGTCCAAACCGCAGTAAAACCCGCAGATCAAAAATATATCTGCGGGTTTTACTGCGGTTTGATGTGCAGAACCGCTGCAGCAGGAAGTGCGGGGGAGCGGGCGGAAGTGCGTGGGCGGAGTGTGGCTGCCCCCCCCGTGTTCCGATCCCGCCCCCCCGTGCTCCGATGCCCCCCCCCAGTGCTCCGATGCCCCCCCCCAGTGCTCTGATGCCCCCCCCCGTGCCCTAATCTCCCCCCCTTATACTCACCCGGCGTCCCGGTGTCCGTCCGGCCGTCTTCTCCCTGGGCGCCGCCATCTTGCAAAATGGCGGGCGCATCCGCAGTGCGCCCGCCGAATCTGCCGGCCGGCAGATTCGTTCCAAAGTGCATTTTGATCACTGAGATATAACCTATCTCAGTGATCAAAATAAAAAAATAGTAAATGACACCCCCCCCCTTTGTCACCCCCATAGGTAGGGACAATAAAAAAAATAAAGAATTTTTTTTTTTTTTTTTTCACTAAGGTTAGAATAGGGGTAGGGGTAGGGTTAGGGGTAGGGTTAGGGGTAGGGTTAGGGTTAGGGGTAGGGTTAGGGGTAGGGTTAGGGGTAGGGTTAGGGGTAGGGTTAGGGGTAGGGTTAGGGGTAGGGTTAGGGTATTTTCAGCCATTTTAACCCTAAAAAAATTCCTAGAAAACACACAGACTCTGGCTAGAAAACTGCATCAAAAAAACGCATCAAAAAACGCATCAAAAACGGACCAAAAAAAGGACCTGCGTTTTCTGCCAAGAGCTGCAGTTTTTTAAAAAACAGTCAGGAAAAAAAAAGGATGGAAATCCTGAACGTGTGAACATACCCTTAGAAAGTTGTGTCAAGCAAACAGCAGATGGCGCTGTACTGATTGTTGACGTTTGCTAATGATGTATTGTATGACCTCTTTGGCTTGTTTTGGTCTGTACTCAACTGGAGCAGCTCTGCACTGTCAGACAGAGTCATTACATAGTACATAGCTGGAGGGTATTTTTAAGATTATTTCAGCACAGGAACATTTCTTTAACATATCTAATTGTGAAACATATTATTATTATGCAGAGTCCTGCATTATAACAGTACACTGAGACCTTGTGCCCCCTTCCCTTATAGGCAGTATACTTACAGTTAAAACTAGAAGTTTACATACACTATATACAAAGACATATATGCATGTTTTTCTCAATATTGGACATGAAATCAGAATAAACCTTTGACGTTTTAGATCAATTAGGATTACCGTAATTATTAATATTTGCCAAATGCCAGAATAATGAGAGAGAGAATGTTTTAAGTAGTGATGAGTGAGTATGCTCGCTACTCGAGTTTCTATGAGCATGCTTGGGTGTTCTCTGAGTATTTCGGTGTGCTTGGAGATTTAGTTTATGTCCCCGCAGCTGCATGATGATTTGCAGCTGCTAGACAGCCTGAATACATGTGGGGATTACCTCCAACTGTCGCTGGGGGCGGCTCAAACTGGTTATCTCCCTGTGTGCCAACTGACATACAAGACACAACTCTATTGACAAGTACATAGATTATTCAGGAGTGAGTATAATTACATTTATCTTCAATTATACCGCCCTGGTGAGCCGACACACATCTCCCACTGCATATAAATATATAGAGGGTGCTGTCCGTATGTATAAAGATACACATATCACAAAACAGAAAATCATATATATATAAAAAACATTAAGAGGTTGAAATCTGCAAAACCCCTCACCTGTCTCTCTACCTTTACAACTCTTCCCATCATGCTCATTTCATCAGCTGCATCTGCTTCAGATCCAATAGGAGGAAGTTTCTCCCCTTTCTCCCGTGGCTTCTTTTCTAAGGGGATAGGCCCCCGGCCCACAATTTGGTCCACACTGTAAGAAAAGTCAATATGATGATGATTTATAATAGGTTTACAGGAAGGATAACGTTAGAGTGTGTAACTAATGCAACGCTAAGTGTCACTCATTGCACAATTGTATGCTACAAAGTACTACTGACCGGCACTGCAAACTCTTTATTCGTCCAAGCATGTCTAGGTGGCCTGCGGAGTACTGCTCAATGACATCTTTCACATCATATGGACGGAGAGTCTCCTTGAACTTTCTCTTCGCTACAAGGAACTTCAGGATCCTACAATAGAAAGATATAAACCATGACAATAATAACACGTATTGATCTGGTGGGGCTGATACAGATGATAGGCATGATTTGTAATCTGGCTAAGTCGCTGTTTGTGGGACAAGAAGGGGTATGGTATTATCCTTTTAAGGAAAGTGTTGCAATTTCTTAGTGATAGAGCTGAATTAGGAATAAGTGTAGTTTGCAACGGTGGATATGTGATGGTAATAAATAACTTATGTTTAGAAAGCTAAAGCTGTGATTCAGTTCCAGAACTGCATCCTCCGGAATGCATAGCGGGGACTTGTTAATGCCGCAGATATGTTTTGGTTTCACAGAGGAGTAAAATAAGCGTAATTTCCATAAGTATTGAGAAGTTCTGAATACATATAGATTTGCAATAAGCAGTAAATCTGTTATTACCACATGGTAATGAGGCTTTAGACTCGGTTCATTTTTTGTGACCCTACTCTTACTTATTAGGGTACATCCTCACATGCCAGAATACCTTCAAAAAAAGGAAAAACAAATCTATTGTGGATTTTGACAAAACTTCCATGAACTGAGAATCTCAAAATGTGCACATTTAAGAACTGAAATACAGCAGATGGACTACAATTTTTTTTTTTGCCTTATACAAGATTTGTATAGCATTACATTTCATAGATTTATTGTGATTACATTTTTAAGAATAGGTTTAAATGAATTGATGGCTTCTTGTGACTCCACTTTTCCATTAGCATACAGCAAGATGTTGTAGATAAGTTGAATTTGCTGCAGTATGCGCATTTCCATAAAACAATAAACATATTGCTACAATACTTGTGGTCTAAAAGGTCATGAGGCAGTTTAACAGCATCAGGGGGCCTGACAAGTTCACTTTACATACACAAACATGTCATACTCTTGATAACCTATAGCAGATATTGTACCTGAATGCATGCTGGGACCATACCTTATGAGCATGTGTTATCATTTCTGACATCGTTCAGTTCAATACAATTACCTAAAAGCTCTGATCAACGTCTTTACAGTTGGCATGATGTCTTCCATGGTGAGATCACTGGGAAGTCTCTTCTCATCATTCATCTCATCTCCTGCGCCCTCTGCTGGGAGAAATCATAAAATTGACATCACAAAAATATTGTATTTTGTATTTTTTTTTAAAGACCATGAATATGTATTCTAATCTCAGACTTTTTTGGCATACAGCAAGCGCTCATATATTATTTTGCCAATAGAAGCAAATGGAGAAAGTTGTGCATGTGCAGCCTGCTCTCCATTACAGTAAGGTGGGATGAGGCCACGTCTTTGACATGTGGGTCCAAAAGGTGGGACTCACATCGATCATACATTTATTGTGGATCCTGTGGAAATGTTATAACTGAGATTCATTAAATCACTTTATAGTATACTTAGTATAATTATCTTGTTGAGATCAGCGAATCTGCGATTATTTCAGTTTGCCAGATTCATTTAAAATCTGATGGGAAATGAAAGTTGAAATAATTCAAGGAGCCTGATTGCCATTTATTATGCTTTAAAGTCTTCCAACTCCAAAGCATAATAATTGGGGTTAAAAATAAAAATTTATACCAACTCCATAACGTACCTCTGCCACTGCTGCATACTTAAGACCCAGTTCCGATCTCTTCTCCACTTTTCATCTCAACATATGTTGTGACGCTATGATATGTAACATCCCACATGATGTTATGTCAGAACGTGCATCAAGAGGCCGAACCGGGGCCGGAAGACAAGTGAAGAGTGGAAAGAAGACTGTAGCTGGGCATAGGAAGCCAACAAAGTATGGTAGTGATCTTCGGCGGTATTGACTGGTGGAATAATGCTTTTTATTGTATATATTTCATATACTACTTACTACTGTTTAAATGCATGAGTTTCTGTCTCAAGCAGTTGTGTTATGTTGCTTGTAAAGCACTGTTAAAAAAGAAAGAACCAGGGGGGAGCAGCGGATAAGCCTCTTCCACGGGCGGCTCCCACTCCGCAATCTCTGGGTGCACCCGCTCCAGTCCCCCAGACCGGCACAGTATCTAAAATTAGAGCCGCGGCTCTGCGTTCACCAGCGGGGATGGGAAGCTGGAGGGATGAAACCCCACCTTCGACCCCGCCCACAACTAACAGTGGCAACGCAGCTAGGGAAATAAAAAGACAGGCTGCCAGTCGCACACTAAATTATAATGCCCCCGCATTCGTACCCCAGCCCAGACACCAGAACACAGAGGGGCACAGGGCTAAGGGTACTAAAATAATACCGGATGACACACCACAAATAAATCGCCACTCACAAGTTGCACCAGTACAGAAACCCAATGATTGTTCCAATCAAGAGAGGGGGAACTACACTACAGAAACTACATGCTCTGCCCCCAGTATGGAGGGGGTGAGAGCAACTGAAAGACCCCTTACTGAATCAGATGTAGACTACCTGATGAAGGATTTCTGCGACCACTTTAACAGAAAAATGGAAGAACAATCCCTTCTAATAAAAAAACTCTTTGTCTCTTTTAATCCGCCAAGCACTGGATCATTATCTAGCACAAACTCAACATCTGAGTCATACATAAAGGACGCATTGTCATCCATTGCAGAAAGCCTAGACTCCTCCTCATCCCTATCCTCCTCAAGGTCTTCCCTATGCGATTATTCTCCACCAACACATGATTCATACGCGTCTTCTGTAATCTCCTCAGACAGCAGTATGGAGGACTTTCCCCCTGGGAACCTCGATCTTCCTCATTTGGATCTTTCACCACTCCCCCTGGGTCATCGGACTTGCTAGAAAGTTTGCAAAGAGACATAGACTCACTTAAATGTAACTTGGCAACTCTTCAGGACCATAGACCTAAAAACAACGTGAAAATCAGGGGAGTTCCGGAATCCGTTAAACCCCCTCATCTGAAAAACTATATTCATAAAATGATCTCTAAATTCATTCCTGACATCAACGATCCCAATATTATAGAGACAGTTTACCGAATTAAAAGGCCTGTGTCCCTCCCATCAGATGTGCCAAGAGACATTATTGTCTCCTTTTTCTCAGCTTGGGTTAGGGGTAAACTGTTTGACCTCTCCTCTGAAAAAAGCTTTCTGCTCTCCTCATATGGCCACCTAACATTCTTCAGAGACTTGTCTAAAGGCACCTTGAAAAAGCGACGAGAGTTTTCATCTGTCACACGGGAGCTCCGGAGGTCCCATCTCGCTTATTCATGGTCGCCATCCTCCACTCTTTTCGTGAGGCTCATGTCCGGAATCGTACATATTGTATCACTGGAGGAGGGTATGACCTTTCTGCAGTGACATGGTCTGAATCCTTCTAGAACCTCCAGTGGCCCTACTTGACTTGTAGTCCCACCTTATACATAAAATCATATATCTTTAACATGCTTTCCTCCCAATGTTGAGCCTTGATAATGAGCCAGACTTTTTTTTTTCGCTGCCCACATAGTCTGAGGGTCATCTGGAGATGACCCGGACACGACAGGCTTCCGTATATTACTACTACTATTTACCTTACTGGTCACTACATATGTCTCTAGACGTTGTTATAAGCGATTTTAAATGTTGCATTATCTATGCCAATTTCATAGCTACTATGTTTTATCAAATTTACATGTAGAACTCGTTTCACTTCATATGGCTCCAGACGTCGATTTAAGCGAATTCATAGGCTACATTATTTATGCCAATTTCATAGCCACTATGTTACTTTACTTTGACCTGTTTTTTTTTTTAGGTACTACTTAGGAAAATACAGTACTAGATGTTTATTTAGCAAACCTCCACAAAGCACTACTTATGCTATTTTTATAGCCTACTATGTTACTTCACTTTAAACTATTATGTTTATACTAATCTACTGTATGATCGCCTGTCTCCCCTATTGCTATAGGGGATTGCTTTCCCTTACCTCCACATCCCACCCTTTCCCTCCGTCCCTTCCTTACTTATCCTTCCCGGTTAAAAAGTTATAATTCCCAATAAAAATTATTTGAAAAAAAAAAAAATAACTCTGGAATGCTTCAACAAATCCCAGTGATTTTGAGATTGTTTTTTTGTGACACATTATACTTTATGATAATGGTAAATTTAGGTTGATATGTTTTGTGTTTATTTATAAAAAAATATCAGAAATTTGAGAAATGTTAACAAATTTGCAATTTTCAAACTTTGAATGATTATCCCTTTAATCCAGATAATCACACCACAGCAAAACATTAATAAATAACATTTCCCTCTTAAAAAAAAAAAAAAAAAAAAAAAAAAAGAAACAGAAAGTTCCTATTCACTGTGTGTGTAACTAGAGCACATTACAAAGTACAAAGATTAATCCGCTGCCAACAAGTTGTGGGCCCAGAGACCCAGAAATCCAAAGACCCAGAGAACAGCCCAGAGGAGAGCGAACAATGTACTAAGAAGAAGAAGCAAAGATGGCCGCCAACAGCAACACCGTGAAGTTCACAGTATAGAATCTGACTAACTCCACTACCAATCCTGTAAATTCAAGGTAATGATTATGTTGATAAGAGAAGGTACTTGGTAATACCCACAGGAGTCTAGACCTAACCCACTACCAGAAGACTAGGTAGAGAAGGATCAAAAAACGCAAAGCCCTATCTCCCTCAGTATAGATATCTACAGTGCCTTGCGAAAGTATTCGGCTCCCTGGAACTTTTCAACCTTTTCCAACATATCATCCTTCAAACATAAAGATACCAAATGTAACTTTTTGGTGAAGAATCAACAAGTGGAACCCAATTGTGAAGTTGAACGAAATTTATTGGTTATTTTAAATTTTTGTGGAAATTCAAAAACTACAATATTATTCGGCCCCTTTAACTTAAAACTTTGTTGCGCCACCTTTTGCTGCGATTACAGCTGTAAGTCGCATGGGGTATGTCTCTATCAGTGTTGTACATCGAGAGGCTGAAATTCTTGCCCATTCTTCCTTGACAAACAGCTCGAGCTCAATGAGGTTTGATGGAGATCGTTTGTGAACAGCAGTTTTCAGCTCTTTCCACAGATTCTCGATTGGATTGAGGTCTGGACTTTGACTTGGCCATTCTAACACCTGGATACATTTATTTGTGAAACATTCCACTGTAGATTGTGCTTTATGTTTGGGATCATTGTTGGAAGACAAATCTCTATCCCAGTCTAAGGTCTTTTGCAGACTCCAACAGGTTTTCTTCAAGAATGGTCCTGTATTTGGCTCCATTCATCTTCTCATCAATTTTAACCATCTTCCCTGTCCCTGCTTTTCTTTTTGGTTTTATCTGACCAGAGCACCTTCTTCCACATGTTTGGTGTGTCTCCCGGGTGGTTTGCTGCAAACTTTAAATAACACTTTTTATGGATATCTTTGAGAAATGGCTTTCTTCTTGCCACTCTTCCATAAAAGCCAGATTTGTGCAGTGTACGACTGATTGTTGTCCTATGGACAGACTGTCCCACCTCAGCTGTAGATTTCTGCAGTTCATCCAGAGGGATTATGGGCCTCTTAGCTGTATCTCTGATCAGTCTTCTCCTTGTTTGAGATGAAAGTTTAGAGGGACGGCCGGGTCTTGGTAGATTTGCAGTGGTATGATACTCCATCCATTTCAATATGATCGCTTGCACAGTGCTCCTTGGGATCTTTAATGTTTTGGAAATCATTTTGTATTCAAATCCGGCTTTAAACTTCTCCACAACAGTATCATGGACCTGCCTGTTGTGTTCCTTGGTCTTCATGATGCTCTCTGTGCCTCAAACAGAACCCTGAGACTATCACAGAGCAGGTGCATTTATACGGAGACTTGATTACACACAGGTGGATTATGTTTATCATCATTAGGCATTTAGGACAACATTGGATCATTCAGAGATCCACAATGAACTTCTGGAGTGAGTTGGCTGCACTGAAAGTAAAGGCACCGAATAATATTGCACGCCTCACTTTTCAGTTTTTGAAATTCCACAAAAATGTAAAATAACCAATAAATTTAGTTCAACTTCACAATTGTGTTCCACTTGTTGATTCTTCACCAAAAATTTACATTTGGTATCTTTATGTTTGAAGAATGATATGTGGGAAAAGGTTGAAAAGTTCCAGGGAGCCGAATACTTTTGCAAGGCACTGTATATAGTATAGATGATGATCATAATGTGCATGTATTTAAAATTGAAACTACAAAAGAAACGTGGGAACAGCTGAAGAAAGTGCATTCAAAGGGAACCTGTCAGCAGGATTGTGCACAGTAACCTACGGACAGTGTCCAGTTGGTGCCATTATCCTGATTAAAATGATACTTGGTTGATGAAATCCATCTTATGGTTGTACTTTAATCCTTATTTTCAGCTTTGAGTTAATGATATGCTTGTGGTTTGAGGCGGGCCTGTGGGGGCGGGGTCTTCATGTGGTGCTCTGATTAGCTATTCATAATATGCTGACAGGTCACTGTTCCCTCAGTGACTTGCCCCATAGTTTACATAATGAATAAATGAATATTATATATACATATTGAAAAAAAAAATCTTATGCAGGCAGGCGCCAGCCATGGAACCTGCGCTGCAGCATAATCACATATGTACTGTGTATATACCGTATTTTGCGGATTATAAGACACACCCCAAATTTTAAGGAGAAAAATAGGAAAAAACATTTTTTTTAAATAAAATGGTGATGCTTCTTATAATTCATGCCCCTTACTACTTACCGGTGGTGGTGGCTGTGGTGAAGCGGGGTCCCAGGTTCGCCGCTGGAGGAGGCAAGAGTTGAGCATTGCCGCAGGCCACCGACTGGGATGAGGGGACGCGTTCAGATGTGTGGTGTGGTGCGCCGCTGCGGGTTTTTGGTGCTGCGGGTGTCCGGTGCTGCCGGCTGGGGGCAGCGAATGCACAGATGGACATCTCGGCACCAAGATCTCGGGAGATGAGATCTTGGTGCTGAGATTTCCATCTGCGCATGCGCCGCCCCCGGCCGGCAGCCATTTTTCCAGTCCACCGCACAGAAAACCATAGCACTGCGGGGGCTCTAGGCTTTCACAAAATGTCTGCAGAGCCCCCTCAGCACCGGACACCTGCAGCACCAGACACCCGCAGCAGCGCGCCGCACCGCACATTCGAACACCCCCTCATCTCAGCTTGCAGCCGATAAGGTATATCTCCATTATAAGACACCCCCCCATTTCCCCAAAAAATTTTGGGGAAAAAAGTGCATCTTATAATCTGAAAAATACGGTAATTAATGTTTGAGGTTCTCCTGATATTCTCCCCCACAGAAAAAATCCATTTGAGAATGGCGCCAGCCGTGCCTGCGCAGTAGCAGTTATCGGTGATCTGATAGTTGCTACTGTGCAGGTGGCGCCATCTTGGGGGAGGATTTTTTTCTTCTCTAGAATGAAGCCACCACCGGCCCTGCACAATAGCAGCTATTGGTGATCACCGATAGCTGCTACTGCACAGGCATCTTGTAGAAGGACATTTTTTTTTCTGTAGCATAATGGCACCGCCTGCGCAGTGGCAGCTGTCAGATCACTGATAGCTGCTACTGCGCATGCGCAGTGGGCACCATTTTCAAATGGATTTCTTTTATTTTGGAAATATCAGGAGAACCTCAAACATATTATTTATATACACAGTACACATGCAATTATGCTGCAGGTGCCACGGCTGTCTGATCGCAATTTTACTGGATATGCGCAAACTGAATTCCCAAAAATTTAGTTTCATTGTAGAGTGGTTTATAGTACAGTTCTTCAGCTCAATTATAGAGTAGATGTCCAGAAAATATGCAGGCTAGACTTTGTTTAAAGGGGTTAAGCACATCAGTTTTACTTTTACAAAATGTGATAAGAACGCAATTTTGTGGCACTTACAGATACTGTATATAAACATGGTATAAAGCCAAATTCAGACATCTGTGAAACGAACTGTGATGTATGGACTGGTGAAACTCAAAGGCCATATAGAAATATCTCAAGATGATGAGTTTAGGTCAGGAGACCCGTGACCAGCCCATACGTCATGGGTGCATACACAGATCATGACTCACAAATATGTGAATTAGTACAAGTCCATCAATCACCTCAAATTGAAAATATTGGACATGAAAAAGCTATTATCCTGTTGAAGAAGGATCTTGTCACATGTTCCTCCACCAGCAGCCATTTTATGGACAGAAGAGCTGTGCAATCTGAGAAGAAAGTTGCACTAACAAGTGCAGGAGGAGAACTTTTCTTACTTATATAATAGCAAGTGCCACAAAAACATGTTCCAATTACATTTGTTAAAAAAAAAAAAAGATAAAATGGACAATCCCTTTGAAGTTTCTGTTCTTACCTTCTGCCTGGGGCTTTGATTTAAGTCGCAAAGATGCCCGGAATCTTGTACGATCATTAAAGCTCCAACTTTTCTGCACTTTGGTCGGACTGGGAGTTTCTGAAGTTAGGTCTGGCCCAGGAGATGTCCGCTCTGGTGGAGCCAAATACTGCTTACTCCGGGTGCTCTGTTTGGGGGCACCACCTCCACGTAGTCGATCCTTTAATCCTGCCTTATTACTGGGATGGACAGGAGCAGAAAATACAGCCCATGAGATCGATAAAGTAGAAAACCTTTCAACAGCACAGGCAAGGGAAAGGTATATATATTGGAAACGTTTGAGAGGGGTAAAGAACAAGGTGAATGAAGTGAGAGGGAGACAAGTAGAAGGCATACTCTCTATTCTATCTGTGAGGAAGTAACTTAAGCAGTAAGGGAATTATTTCTAGGATTACTGCTAGAAACGGAATCATCCCCTGCTAATGATCAGGAATCCATGCATTTCTGAATTTCATGAAATAAAATTAGTCATTCAACATGGTGAAAAAAGTTCCAATTACGTTTCAGAAGTCATGTAACAAAAATGTTTATACCTACTTCACAGAATGGAATATTGCACGGTAGAATGTGTAGAAAATGTATAGCAAAGGGACAAATATGCTGAAATGGAAACTTTTTCCCCCACCATGTTGAATATTCATGCTAAGAGCTGTCTATAAGCCATTAGACTCTCCACATTCCATTTCATCAAGCACCCCACTTAATTATAAAGCACCTGGAATATGGCACCCATTTCTCCTGGAGTAATCCTCTCGGAGTTCGTTACAACACAGTTCAGTACCACATGCTGCCAAGACCGGCGATCCTACACACCTCATTCCTCTACTGCGGGCCTTCACACCTCATTCCTCTACAGCGATCCTCGGAAATCATCTGCATGCAAACACATCTTAACGACACTCTTAAGTCCTTGTCTGCCAAGTGAGCTTTGTATGTTCTCATGGCAGTGAAGGGGTTTAAGAAATGTATCAGATCCTCACTAATGTACATCCTTTCTGGGCCAGCACAACTCATTAGTATGAGAAAGGTGTAATTTCACATTTATTCGTTATGGGCTGGCCCTCAAAGGATTAAATTAGTAAATGACATTATTTAGAGCGATACAACTATAATAAAACCAAAGTAAAGGCTGCTGTGTATTAGGATAAATGGATTGACAGCTCCTGATGAATAAGGACTCTCCATCCACCTCTACATAACCAGCTCAGCACAGGAATGAATAATAGACATGATCGGGTAGAATGGTATGGATAGAAATTTAGACACAGAACTCTTCATCTTCCAAAACACTAGAAGAATCAGTCCTGCAGCTGGGAATATGCAAATGTCTATGAGCCTCCATCATGTCGTCTCATGCACCCTTATCCTTATACACAGAAGCGCTCAGGGGATTACCCTTTACATGTAGAGAAGATGTCTTGAGGACTGTATTTTTAGGAAGGCAGGCTGGACTACTGTCTGCACAATTCAGACACACACATGCAGATCATCCCATTCCAATAGGTAAATACCTGGGCTTCCAGCCAGCGTACAGGCGAAAGAAACTCCGCTTATTACTGTAAAGAGGCCATGGGTTACTGTTACACATAGTCCAGTCTGACAAATGAAGACAATTGTGGGTAGTGTGATTTATACGTAATGCTCCAGTTTTGATCATAAAACAGTGACTTTTGGGGGTACGTGAAAAATAAGGCAAACAACCTGTGCCAAATGCAAAACTACATTATAACAATGCAATCCCAAGACTTCTGGTTTCCTGAGCCTACGAGACTGATAGACAGCATGGTGGGTAGGAGGGATCCTGCAGATAGAAGTCAAACGTTGGTCGTACTGATATAAAAAAGAACACCGGTCTAGAAAGAGAGAAAGCCCTGTCCTGAAATCCACTCTAGAAGTCAAAGGTGAAAAAACGGGTTGAAAAGTGAAATTAGTGATGAGAGTTAGGGAAAAAATAGTGACACTCACAAAAATGATACCGACAGTTACAAACAAACACGGGGGACAATAAACACTTCAGAGTCAGAGGGGCTGGCAAGGATGTGTGCAGGTATATGCAATGCCTTTCACACGCACTTCACAATGTATAATGGACTATCACCATCTTGTCTGAGCTGTTGCATATACAGTATGATGTGTATACATTTCAGATGGAATAACTGACCTTATCCTACATGTGGACGTAATACACTATACGGACAAAAGTACACAAAACACCTGCCAGAGCTTTCTGTTCTACATCCATGGTATTAATTTGGAGTTGGCCCCTCTTTGCAGGTACAGCAGGTCTTTTGGGAAGGCTTTCTACAAGAATTCGGAGTGCGTCTGTGGGAACTTCTTCCCATTCACCCAGAAAGAGCATTTGTCAAGTCAGACACGATGTTGGACAAGAAGGCCTGGCTACAGTCTCCATTCTAGTTCATCCCAAAGGAGTCTGATGGGTTTGAGACAAGGGCCCACTTATATTCTTCCACACCAAACTCCCCCAACCATTCCTTTATGGACCTTGCTTTGTGCACTGGGGCACAGTCAGGTTGGAACAGAAAAGGGCCTTTCCCAACCAGTTCTCACAAACTTGGAAGCACACAATTGTCCGAAAGGATGTGGTATGCTGACGCATTAGGATTTCCTGTCACTTGAACTAAGGGGTCCAGGCAAAATCTTGAAAAGCAGCCACATAGCATTATCCCTACTCCACCAAACTTTGCAGTTAGAACAATCTAGTCAGGCAGGTAATGTTCTTACATCACTTCACAGAGCACTGAAGACGTGTTTTATATCACTCCATTTGGCATTGGTGATGCAAGGCTTGGATGCAGATGCTCAGTTCTGAAAACCCATGTCATAAAACTCCCACAGTTTTTGTGCTGATGTTAATCCCAGAGAGAGGAGATCTTTAGCTCTGCAGTTACTGAGTCAGCAGAGTGTTGGTCACTTTTATGTACTACACACCTCCACACTCAGTGACCCCACTTTACGTGGTCTGCCACAATGTGGCTAAGATATTATGGTTCCTAAATACTTCCGCTTTTGATGGTGGAATGATTATGAAGGAACAAATATTATGAACTGACTTGTTGCAATGGTGGTACCCTACAGGACCACGCTCAAATTCAGTGAGCTCTTTAGAACAAACTATTCTTTCACGAATATTTGTAAAGGTAAATTGCATGGCGAGAGGCTGGATTTTATATACCTGTCCCAATGGGACTGAATGAGATACCTAAATGTAGTGATGCTTCCTGGTACTTTTGTCCATACAGTGTAAGTAATAGAGGTTTCAACATTTGCAAGGACATCCCAGGAGTACGCTCCATATTATAATAGTTATGATGTGGAAAGATACAGGGACAATATGCCCTTTCTTGTATTTGGAGTGGAATGTATGATTATATGTAGAACCTGGGCAGTATTATTCAATCGATTCATCAATACAATTTAGTTCATGTATACCACACATGTATAAATTAAACTAACCTAAAAATTGGACCAACATATCTAACGTGACATTCATACAGCACCCATACTTTGCACATGCATTGCTCTGCGCTTTTGCAGGCCCCTCTGCCCTGGTGGACACTTTGACGAACACTGGGCTTGGTAACACTGGCAGGGACCCCTACCTTTCCCCAGCACAGAAAGAGGGTGCTGTAGTTTTCAGAGCAGGGGAGACTGGGTGATATCGAGGAGACCCCTGACAGTGCCTAACCCCTCCATTTCGGCTACGGGTTCGATGCCAGGTATCAAACAAAAGAAGCAGTTCTCTGAAGGGGTCAAATATACAATAGCAGTTACATCTCTGAAGGTAATTAGGAGGTGAGGAACGCAGACATAATCATATCATTAGTGCCTCTCTGTTTTTCTAATACCTTGAAAAGGTGCGGACCCTGCACACAAGACTGCCCTCTACTGTGTCAAAACGTTATCATTCTTATTAAAACTCACAAAGATTTCAAAGTCATAGAAATGCAAGGATTAAAACCATTCCAAATGGTTCACAAACCTGGCCCCGACTCGGTGAACATGACGTAAATCATATATTACATAGCTGTTTTGTTATCTTTACATTCTCATCTCAAGCATTCTTTGTTTTGATACAATTTTTGATACTGCCCTGTTCTGTAATGTTACTTTGTTGTCCTTTGTCCTTATTATTGAGCAGGGCTCTGGATGGTGATATAACCATTGGGTTATATGTATATTGATACTTTGATCTAAAAATGTGTGACTTTTTTTTAATTCATGTCATGTTGTGATTTATTCATTCAGCATTTGGGGTCATGTTTGTCCACACTTTGTATGATTTTAAATGGTTTTAATCTTTGCCTGTACATGAATTTGATATCTATGTTATAGGTTTGTAAGTGATCTTTTTGACATAATGGAGGTGCAGTTGTAGGTGTGTTTCTTTGTCTTTTATTAGGTTTTACTTTGTACTTCACATATCTGTAGAACCCTCCTCATTATTGCATTGGTGGGTCTGTTTTTTCATTGCACACCTCGGTGGTTCCTGAAAAAAAAACACTTGTCTTTGGGGTCCTAGCTGCCATGTTGCTAAAATGAAGTCATGACACATTTTTGAACTGTTTAAAAAATCATTTTTTAAACAGTGTTGCCTTTGTTCATATCACATGGCCATTATTGCTCAACCCTTATTTAATAATGACTTTTTGAACTGCCTATTTGAAAACCTCCAAACAAGCAAACCTCCGTGGTGCTTCACTACATCAATACATGGGAATCTACCATTACGATATATTGATACTTGCCGCTGATTTACAGAATAAGGTTACCATTGCAAATGGTAAAAATGAGTTTGTGATGCTCCTTAGCTTTGGCATTAAATGTTGAAAGTATTTGTAAGCTGTAAGCACACCCTGGCGCACTGACTGACAGCCATATCTGCAGTGAATCAGTGCACAACTGTTAGTATGTCAGGGTGAGCCCACAGTCACCACTCAGTATACAGTGACTGGCGGCTGTCAGTACACCCTGGAGCACTGACTGACAGCCATCTCTGCAGTGAATCAGTGCACAACTGTTAGTATGTCAGGGTGTGCCCAGTCACCACTCAGTATACAGTGACTGGCGGCTGTAAGCACACCCTGGCGCACTGACTGACAGCCATCTCTGCAGTGAATCAGTGCACAGCTGTTAGTGTATCAGGGTGTGCCCACAGTCACCACTCAGTATACAGTGACTGGCAGCTGTAAGCCCACCCTGGCTCACTGACTGACAGCCATCTCTGCAGTGAATCAGTGCACAACTGTTAGTATGTCAGGGTGTGCCCACAGTCACCGCTCAGTATATAGTGACTGGGGGCTGTAAGCACACCCTGGCGCACTGACTGACAGCCATCTCTGCAGTGAATCAGTGCACAGTTGTTAGTGTATCAGGGTGTCTCAGGTCCGGAACAGCGCCTCCCATCTTCATTCCATGACGTCCTCTTCTGGTCTTCACGCCGCGGCTCCGGCGCAGGTGTACTTTGTCTGCCCTGTTGAGGAAAGGTCAGAAAGGCCCAACGCCTGCGGACTGCAGTACTTTGCTCTGCCCTCAACAGGGCAGACAAAGTACGCCTGCGCCGGAGCCGCGGTGTGAAGACCAGAAGAGGACGTCATGGAATGAAGATAGGAGGTGTCGGAGCGGACCTGAGACACCCATTTGACCGGACCGCAGCGGGACCGCCCCTGGGTGAGTATAATCTAACCTCTTTTTCTCTTTCAGGTTACATCGGGGGCCTGATGACGGTGAGCTTACCTCATCATCGATTTTGGGGGTGACAGGTTCCCTTTAACCACAAGAAAAAGAGGACTGGGAATTGTAAAACAACACACCTGATAGTTGGGAGGTCTCAGACATTAGATAGTGGACCAGTCCTATAAATATTAGTGGGTTCATATAACAATACCATAATGTGTATAATGTACTGTAAATTCTGTAAAACTGATTATTATTTTTTTGTTATTATCAGCTTTACTTTAAGTATGCAGCAATAATAGCAGTTATTTATCATCTCAAAGACCGTTATATAAATGTTACATATTTTTGTGTTGTGTTTGCTGTTTACTTACCGGACGTAACTGTTTTAATACACATCCTAAAGCAGCATGCAGTTTACATAGTCCTGTAAACAGTCTAGAAAAATAATATGCGGTGCTACGACATAGAAAAGGAAGGGCTGCATTTTCTTCCAGTGAAACATCCTGTTCAAGTAATTGTTATAAAGAACTGAACCTTTCAATTTGCGTAAAAAGAAACTTCTGTAATAGGAATATAGCTATTGCAATGCTGACGTAAATATGCATACATGAAGCTGCCATTTCACTAGCTGAGACCGATTCCCCCTTGTTATAGTAGCATCAGATTGCATGTTCTTATACGACTCACCTGAAAGATGGCAGGATACTGTCGTAGTAATACCATGTAGCTGTGAGGTAGGAGCGACTCACATCTGTTGAGTATAGACGCCAAGCAGCCTTATAGAGAGGAGAGAGTATTTTAGGTAGATTATATAGCGATCACACAAACTAAGGGACTTAGAAGCAGCGGGAAGATCCCTTACATCGTGTTCCAAATTATTATGCAAAATATATTTTTCAGTATAATGTTCAAATCATCTGCTCATAGTATAAATCACACTTTATTGCACAAACCTACCAATGATAACAATATTTTTTTCAAAACTGAAAAACTCAAAATGCCCTGTTCCAAATTATTATGCACAACAGAGTTTCCAAATATTTTTATATGTTGTAAAGCACTGAAAATTGTCATTTGTTGAATTTGCAGCATTAAAGGAAATCTGTCAGCAGGTTTTTGCCATGCGATCTGAGGACAGCATGAGGTAGGGGTTAAAACACAGATTTTAAGGATGTGTCACATGTCCGTCAGTGTGCGATTGCTTACGTACACAGAAGGTTTTATCACCTGGTGATTATCATTGTTTGGACCACATCACCATGTGCATGCTAACACAACCCCTGTGATAAGCAGCTCACTGTCTATATACAATGTAAATACAGAACCTGGTGTGGACGGGGTTAGCTTTCTCAACTCTGCTGAAATGATCAATCTAAAAACTGAGATTGTTTCAGAACCGCACTCAGTAAACTAAGTGATACATCACTGGATCAAATGTCTCTTTGCTTACATTATGTGCTCTCCGATGAGAAAGCAAAAACCAGCTGACAGATTTCCTTTAAGAAGTCACTTTTACAGAAATCAAAGGTTTTTAAATCCAAAACATCCTAACAGGCCAAGTTACATGTTAACATAGGACCCCTTCTTTGATATGACCTTCACAATTCTTGTATCCATTGCGCTTTTGGGTTTTTGAATAGAGATGGGCAGACATCTGGATGTTCGGGTTCGGCAGGACACAACAAAAGTTTATGTCCTGCAGCATACGAAGTTTGGGTTGGGGTACCAGAATAGTACCCGGACCCGAACCCGAACCCAAACTTCGTTTGCTGCGTTGTCATGTGCATGGCAGCGTGGCAAACACTGCTTCTTATCGGCGGTGAAACCATCCCCGCCGGTCAGAGAGACGCAGTTCCCACGCAGTCAAAAGACAGCCTGAGCACTCAGCTGTGATCGAAGGTATAAAGTTGTCCCATCAGATGACCCCAGTGAACAGAGGTAAACTTGAATCCTCCAATCATAGCTGAGCGAACCGCGGCTCTCTAACCGGTGGGGATGGTTTCACTGCCACTCAGAAGCAGTGTTTGTCATGCTGTCATGCACATAACACCCGGTGTTCGGGCAGCCAAACACGAACAGTAATACGCACTTCCTGGTGAAGTCCGTGTTCGGTGTCCATGCCCTAACAGTAGGTGTTCGGTACAGACGCTGAACTTTACTGTTCAGGTTCACCCATCTCTATTTTTGGAGAGTTTCTGCTTGTATTTCTTTGCAGGAAGTCAGAATAGCCTCCCAGAGCTGCTGTTTTCATGTGAACTGCCTCCCACCCTCATAGATCTTTTGCTTGAGGATACTCCAAAGGTTCAAAATAGAGTTGAGGTCATGGAAGGATAGTGGCCACACCTTAAGCTTATCTCCTTTTATGCCCATAGCAGCCATTTTTTGCAATATGAGATATTACATTGTCATGCACGGTTTACTTTTTTGCACCATGGAATAAAACGGTCAGTCGGAAACTGTATATACTATGCTGATTTCATTTTCACACCTTCAACGTTGGTTGATGGGCAGGCATTACTTGGCCAAATTATGTGCAAAGCGTTTCTTTTTTTTTTCCTAATATTCAGAAGCCGTATTGCTATTCATATTTCATATATTTCACATTGACATATAGAGTACAACCTTTTTTGTATATTGCATATGGAGGTAGCTACTCCTGGTATGCACCTATTTACACTAGTTTGGATGTACCACTCAATCTATTGTTATTTGTATGTTAGCTAACTGACTGAGCACTCCACCCTTCGACATGTGATTTTAATTACAGTAGGTTCCTACCTACCCATAAATGCAGGCTTTACTGAGAGAGGTGTCCACAAAAAGCAAAACAGCACACAGATAACCCTCAAAACTTCTGGCACAAGGTAATTTGGAGTTATGAGACCAAAAGTGATCTAATTGGCCATAACCATAAACGTTACATTTTGAGAGAGGTCAACAAGGCATGATGAAAGGAACACCATTCCTACTGTAAAGGACGGAGGTGGATAGCTGATGTTTTGGGGATGTGTGAGCTTCAAAGGCACAGGAAACTTGGTCAAAGTTGAAGGAAAGATGAATGCAGCACATTATCAGCAAAAACAGGAGGGAAATTTGCACTAATCAGCCTGGAAGCTGTGCATGGGATGTACTTGGACGTTTCAACATGACAATGATCCAAAACACAAGGCCAAGTCAACCGGTCAGTGGCTACAGCAGAGCAAAGAGAAGGTTCTGGAGTGGCCATCTCAGTCTCCTGACCTCAATATCATTGAGCCACTCTGTGGAGATCTCAAGCGCGCAGTTAATGCTAGACAGCCCAGGAATTTACAGGAACTGGAGGCTTTTTTCCAAGAAGAGAGGGCAGCTTTACTATCTGAGAAAATAAATAACCTCATCCATAACTATCACAAAATACTTTAAGCTGTCATTGATGTTAGAGGGGGCAATACACAGTATTAAGAAATGGGGTATGTAAACTTTTGATCAGGATAATCAGGATGTTTTGGGTTGTGATTATGATTTAAAAAGAGAAAACACAGTAGTTTGACAATAAATGGCTTCACCCAACCACTAACAACCATAAGTGGAGAAAAAAATTTGGTGTTATCATTTATATTCTCTGAAAAAATGCCAAGAAAGCAAAAATTCGGCCGGGGTATGTAAACTTTTGAGCACAACCGTATATATAATTATTATTTAGTGACTGCTTAATTAAATATTTTTACAATGTTTTTACTTATTCCCACTATGGGACTTTCACTTCCTGCAGTCTGATCGCAGTTATAAGGTATAGCAATGCAGGAGAATTACTATACCTTATAATCTGTCAGGCACTGCTCCTGGCACTGAAAGCCCACGCACAGCCCCCTTATTTAATAGTCCCCTTAGGACACTTGAAGCTGCGGATCGTCTGCTTGCTTGTGCTATACATAGCAGTGTATCAGCAGTGCTATCTATAGCTAAAATCATGATCTCCTATGAACGTCAGCTATAGGCTGGCTTTCACAGGATGATCGCCATGACGAGTATAGAGGTCTTCAGCAGATCTCCGGTTTTCATATTAACCCATTGGTGCCCTGCACTGTTTCACAGGGTGCGTGGAATGACGTACCACCTGCCTGTGCATATTAAATGCTGTTGTCAGAGATTGACAGCAGAATTTAACAGATTAGGCACTTGATGGCTGATGAATTCAGCTATCATCTGCAGAGCCTGCAACAAAGGCAAGAACACAAAATATGACGTACATCTAAATCATATGTTGTGAAGAGGTTAATAATGTGGAATGTCTTTAAGTAATTTCTCTTCAGTTGGGCTCACCTGGCAAACTAAATATCGCAGGTGTTTGAAACTTGATTTCAGTGATCCAAACAACCGTGAGACACAATGCCATCCATGAGTCGATTTGAAAAACAAAAAATTAAATCTTTATGACACTTAAATCCAATTTGCTTAATAATTTGGAATACGGTGTACTGACACAGAATAGAAAAGCTATTGCATCCAATCCAAACAGAGACATGTGCTAATAATTCATGATTACTTTTCCAATAGGGTTTATAACAACAAAACATACGGTAGTTTGGTAATAATACAATGTGAATGTGGAAGTAAAGGATATGGAAACTGAAACCATATGTATTATGGCAAAGATATCACTTTGTGATCAGTAAGTTAAACCTGAGACCCCACCATCCTTACAATAAGGGAAGGCAGACCTGCCAATTAAACTGCTACTGTATATTGTGGAACTTCAGCTGAACCCATTCACTTGAATAGGACTGCACTGCAGCTCCCTGCACAGCCAGGAAAAAAACAGTGAAAGGCTTGTAACACTATAATCAATGAAGGTCCTAAAGATCGGACTCCCACAATTATAAATTGATGGAATATCCTAGGGATATCCGATCAGTTTTTTTAAATTTGAATGGTGTTGAACACTCTAGTTACAAATTACATTTGATAATGCTGAAGCTGTGTTTAGCTCAATGGAAATGTGACTTTTCGACAATTTTTATCTTAATACTGCAATACAATATGACAGGAACTGTATCAGTCATTCTCATTATTCAGCAATTATAATAGTCTAGGGATTTTTCCCTCTAAAATGGTGAGACAGGCTATTAAAATGAATCTATTTCCAGAAAAAAGGCAGCTGTATCTTACCTACTGGTCTCTAACACATTTGACTGTGAGCACAGTGATTTTCAATGTGAGTAGAACACAGAAAACAGACAGAAATGATCATTTGATTTAGGTGCATACAACTGAAATCTAACTTCTAAATATTCTGCATAAATCAGGGTGCACCAACTAGATATATGACTCCATTTGTACAAGCAGAGCCAAATGAGCCAACTGTATGTAAGTTTAGTAAACCACTAGCTTCTGGGTATTGAAAAGTGAAAGAATTCTGTTTCTAACGCTGTATTTCTGAAATTTGGTGACTATGAGACTTACAAAGCAGCAAATACACACAGGTTTAGTCTCACACTAAGGCCGGAGTCACACTACCATAGAATACAGCCGAGCGCTATGAGAGAAAACATCGCATAGCACTAGGCCCAGTGTTAATCTATGGGGCAGCTCAAATCAGCGTGGTTTTTTTAGGCGAATTCGATGTGCGTGTAAAATCGCAGCATGCTGTGATTGGCATCAAGATTTGCCAATGCAAGCCTATGGGTGCGAGAAGAAAATTGCACAGAACTCAGACCATGAGAGTGCTGTCCGATTTTTAAGCACCAATGTTCTTTGAAAAGTCGGCAAATCATCCAATGCATACAGTAAAATTACACTGACAGGCTAGAATAGAAAAGATAGAATAGATACAGTGGTTAAGGAAAGTATTCATACCCCTTTAAATTTGTCTCTCTTTGTTTCATTGCAGCCATTTGGTAAATTCAAAAACATTAATTTTATCTGGAGCACCCTGCCGGATGTTCAGATCAGTACAAGTGTCCAGCCGGGGCACTGCGTTACCTGGTTCTCGGTGCAGAGAGGGATTCCCGAGGCTGGCATGACCGCCGGTGTACAGGACCTGCAACACGTGATTGCATAGGGAGGGTCAGGGGCGGAGCTACCCAGGGAGGTCCCGGAGGAGATATAGGAGAGCGGCGGGGACTGTCAGGGCCGAGGAGAGGTCAGGCGAACCGCGGTCAGTACCAGGAGGTCAGCAGGGAACCAGAACGACAGACAAGAGAGAGGTCAGGTAAAAGCCGAAAGTCAGAACCCAGGAGAGTGACGGAGGTACCAGGGGAACAGGCAAAACGGGTCATCACAGGACGAGGCAGGAGTCAATACCAGGCAAACGGTATAGAATCAGCAGACAAAAGCCAAAACGGGGGAACAGACCGGGTCAGAAACAGGGGAACACAAGAAAGCATGCACAAGGCACTCACGGGTCAACTAACTCAGCCGAGGGCAGGAGTATCACTGACAAATGGAAAGCCCAAGAGAGGCTATTTAAAGTCCTCCCAAAGCCAGAGGGAGGCCACCAGGATTAACCCCAAAAGCACTAGAAAAAAAACTTCATACAGACCATGACACATGTTTTTCACAAATAATGTACACTCTGCAACCCTATCTTGAATGAAAATCAGAAATGTAGAAATTTTTGCAAATTTAATAAAAAAGAAAAACTGAAATATCACATGGTCATAAGTATTCAGACCCTTTGCTCAGACACTCATATTTAAATCACATGATGTCCATTTCCTTGTGATCCTCCTTGAGATGGTTCTACTCCTTCATTGGAGTCCAGCTGTGTTTAATTAAACTGATAGGACTTGATTTGGAAAGGAATACACCTGTCTATAAAGACCTCACAGCGCATGTCAGACCAAATGAGAATCATGAGGTCAAAAGAACTTGCCAAGGAGCTCTGAGACAGAATTGTGGCAAGGCACAGATCTGGCCAAAGTTACAACAGAATTTCTACAGTACTCATAGTTCCTAAGAGCACAGTGGCCTCCATAATCCTTAAATTGAAGAAGTTTGGGACTACCAGAAGTCTTCCTAGACCTGGCCGTCCAGCTAAACTGAGCAATCGTGGAAGAAGAGCCTTGGTGAGAGAGGTAAAGAAGAACCCCAAGATCACTGTGGCTGAGCTCCAGTGATGCAGTAGGAAGATGGGAGAAAGTTGTACAAAGTCAACTATCACTGCGGCCCTCCACCAGTCAGGTCTTTATGGCAGAGTGGCCTGACGAAAGCCTCTCTTCAGTCCAAGACATACAGTTAGGGCCAGAAATATTTGGACAGTGACACAATTTTCGCGAGTTGGGCTCTGCATGCCACCACATTGGATTTGAAATGAAACCTCTACAACAGAATTCAAGTGCAGATTGTAACGTTTAATTTGAAGGGTTGAACAAAAATATCTGATAGAAAATGTAGGAATTGTACACATTTCTTTACAAACACTCCACATTTTAGGAGGTCAAAAGTAATTGGACAAATAAACATAACCCAAACAAAATATTTTTATTTTCAATATTTTGTTGCAAATCCTTTGGAGGCAATCACTGCCTTAAGTCTGGAACCCATGGACATCACCAAACGCTGGGTTTCCTCCTTCTTAATGCTTTGCCAGGCCTTTACAGCCGCAGCCTTCAGGTCTTGCTTGTTTGTGGGTCTTTCCGTCTTAAGTCTGGATTTGAGCAAGTGAAATGCATGCTCAATTGGGTTTAGATCTGGAGATTGACTTGGCCATTGCAGAATGTTCCACTTTTTGGCACTCATGAACTCCTGGGTAGCTTTGGCTGTATGCTTGGGGTCATTGTCCATCTGTACTATGAAGCGCCGTCCAATCAACTTTGCAGCATTTGGCTGAATCTGGGCTGAAAGTATATCCCGGTACACTTCAGAATTCATCCGGCTACTCTTGTCTGCTCTTATGTCATCAATAAACACAAGTGACCCAGTGCCATTGAAAGCCATGCATGCCCATGCCATCACGTTGCCTCCACCATGTTTTACAGAGGATGTGGTGTGCCTTGGATCATGTGCCGTTCCCTTTCTTCTCCAAACTTTTGTCTTCCCATCATTCTGGTACAGGTTGATCTTTGTCTCATCTGTCCATAGAATACTTTTCCAGAACTGAGCTGGCTTCTTGAGGTGTTTTTCTGCAAATTTAACTCTGGCCTGTCTATTTTTGGTATTGATGAATGGTTTGCATCTAGATGTGAACCCTTTGTATTTACTGTCATGGAGTCTTCTCTTTACTGTTGACTTAGAGACAGATACACCTACTTCACTGAGAGTGTTCTGGACTTCAGTTGATGTTGTGAACGTGTTCTTCTTCACCAAATTAAGTATGCGGCGATCATCCACCACTGTTGTCATCCGTGGACGCCCAGGCCTTTTTGAGTTCCCAAGCTCACCAGTCAATTCCTTTTTTCTCAGAATGTACCCAACTGTTGATTTTGCTACTCCAAGCATGTCTGCTATCTCTCTGGTGGATTTTTTCTTTTTTTTCAGCCTCAGGATGTTCTGCTTCACCTCAATTGAGAGTTCCTTTGACCGCATGTTGTCTGCTCACAGCAACAGCTTCCAAATGCAAAACCACACACCTGGAATCCACCCCTGACCTTTTAACTACTTCATTGATTACAGGTTAACGAGGGAGACACCTTCAGAGTTAATTGCAGCCCTTAGAGTCCATTGTCCAATTACTTTTGGTCCCTTGAAAAAGAGGACGCTATGCATTACAGAGCTATGATTCCTAAACCCTTTCTCCGATTTGGATGTGGAAACTATCATATTGCAGCTGGGAGTGTGCACTTTCAGCCCATATTATATATATAATTGTATTTCTGAACATGTTTTTGTAAACAGCTAAAATAACAAAACTTGTGTCACTGTCCAAATATTTCTGGCCCTAACTGTATGAAAGCCCACATAGAGTTTGCTAAAAAAAAAACACATAAAGGACTCCCAGACTATGAGATATAAGATTCTCTGGTCTGATGAGACGAAGCTAGACATTTTGGGGGTTAATGCTAAGCAGTATGTGTGGAGAAAACCAGGCACTGCTCATCAGCTGCTCAATACAATCCCAACAGTGAAACATGGTGGTGGCAACATTATGCTATGGGGGTGTTTTTCTGCTACAGGAACAGGATGACTGGTTGTCATTGAAGGAGAAAAGAATGCGGCCAAGCACAGAGATATCCTGGAAGAAAAAATCTTCCAGAGTGCTTTGGACCTCAGACTTGGTCAAAGGTTCACCTTCAAACAAGACAATGACCCTAAGCACACAGCTAAAATAACAAAGGAGTGGCTTTAGAACAGCTCTGTGGCCATTTTTGACTGGCTCAGCCAGAGCCCTGACCTAAACCCAATTTTTTGAAAATGGCATTCCACCAACGTTCACCATCCAAGCTGAAGGAAATGGAGAGGATCTGCAAGGAAGAATGGCAGAGGATCCCCAAAACCAAGTGTGAAAATTTTTTGGCATCGTTCCCAAGAAGACTCATGGCTGTACTGGCTCAAAAGGGTGCTTCTACTCAATACTGAGTAAAGGGTCTGAATACTTACAACCATGTGATGTTTCAGTTTTCCTTTTTTAATAAATTTGCAATATTTACTACATTTCTGTGTTTTTTCAGTCAAGATGGGGTGCAGAGTGTACATTAATGAGGAAAACAATGAACTTTTTTGAATTTACCAAATGGCTGCAATGGAACAAAGAGTGAAAAAGTTAATGGGGTATGAATACTTTCCGCAGCAACTGTATATACACATAGGGTACATAGATATATAAATGCCAGTGACACACACATATAAATATGTATATATAATAGATAGATAGATAGATAGATAGATAGATAGATAGATAGATAGATAGATAGTGATAATGTGTGCAAAAATGTAAAGCGCTGCGGAATATGTTAGCGCTATATAAAAATAAAGAAATAAAAAATAAATAAATAGATAGATAGATAGATAGCGGAAAAGTCGGCAATTCAGCTACCGTGTACTGTAAAATCACAGCAGGAGCCAACAGGATAGAATAGATGAATTACATACAGTAAATACACATAGAATAGATAGTTATACAGATGTCAGTGACATATAGAATTAGTACAGTGTGTGCAGCTTACTATACATGTATATAATTAATAAAAGATTATTTTTCTGAAAAAAACTGTTGTGGGCTCCAGTGTAATTTTGTTAACCAGCAGAGGGAAAGCCGATGGCTGAGGGCCGATGTTTATAGCCTGTGAAGCTCACAGCTGTATACTTAGCCTTTGGTGGCTATTAGTAACATAGTAACATAGTAACATAGTCAGTAAGGCCGAAAAAAGACATTTGTCCATCCAGTTCAGCCTATATTCCATCATAATAAATCCCCAGATCTACGTCCTTCTACAGAACCTAATTGTATGATACAATAGTAACATAGTTAGTATTAAAATGGGGGAACCTAAAGAAAAAGAAGTAGGGTCCTCATATAATTAAAAAGTAGCAAAGGGTATTCAGACAGTTGTAGGCTGAAATTAATATCCTATGAAGGGGCCATAGACACCGACCCCTCATGGGCTAAAACATTAGCTCTCAGATGCCCCAGAAAAGGAGCATCTCTAAGATGTGCAAATTCTGGCACTTAGCCTCGCTCTTCCCACTTGCCCTGTAGCTGTGGCAAGTGGGGTAATAGTTGGGGGGTGTTGATTTCACCTCTGCATTATCAGTTGACATCAAGCCCCGAGGTTAGTAATGGAGAGGCGTCAATAAGATGCCACCATGGCTAACCCCACAGTCATATCGTATAAAAACACATACCGTACACCCAGAAAAAAATTCCTTTAATTGAAAGAATGACACAGACTCTTTTAATAAATCTTAATTAAACCATACTCATGACCTTGTCCATTCCACTGATGCCATTGTCGTCTGCAAAAGAGTTAAAAAATACAAACAACAATATTCCTCACTTTTCTGCAGAAATGATGATAATCCATCTGTCACACGATGGGTCTAGCTCTGCTACATCTAGATGGCAGGCTGCACGGTTGCATTATGTCACCATTCAGCCTAGAAATATATCTTGGTACCGTGTTAGCCAGTAGATAGAAAAATATTTAGAATTGAGAGTCCTCAGTGGTTGATACCTGATGAAGAGACCTGTGTAGTCTCGAAAGCTTGCAATTTGTTACCATCTTTTCAGTTAGCCATTAAAAGGTATCAACCACTGAGGACTCTCAATTCTAAATGTTTCACCATTCAGCCTGTCATCCAGCAGAGATACTGAGCAGTGTGTACTCAGTGTCTCCCTGTGAACTCCTATTCCCTGTCTGATGGCACCACGAGCTTGAGAAAGTTCTCCTGTTCGCGGTGCAGTCAGACAGATCCTGCAAGTTCACAGCCAATGAACTCACTCCACCTTTGACGTCGGAGTGGGCGCATCATGCAGTCTGCCATATACAGTAGGTGTAGCAGAGCTAGACTCGTGAACAATTTAAGAGGAACACAATTCAACATTTGTTTTACTGGTCCTTTATGGCCATAAAAAAATGTGAAAAACAGACATGTATTTCCTATTTTCTTTACATTTTCTGCCAGTACCAGAAAAAAAAGAAAACAAAAATGACAAAAATTGAGCCACATGACTTGAATATTCGAAAGAGAATTTCTTTTAGTGCCGTTAAAAGAGAATGTACAATAAAACTCAAAAATGTGCCTGGTCAAAAAGGGGGTAAAATGGTTTGGTTCTGAACTGGTTAATGACCTGCCATACATTGAGGAAGTGAATTTCTGGACCTGCTGCATGTGAGGAATATTCTTTAGGCCAGTTTAACAAGTCCAGATATTTCCGGTATCGTGTGTGTCCATCTGTGTACTACATGCGACACACGTGTAGCAACCATGTGCCACCTGTGTGCCACATCAGTACCACGTGGATGGCCGCCGGGGAAGTAGCGCTATAGTAAGCGCTGTTCCACTGCGTGCGGTGCTGAAACCGGATGTCAGCCGTTCTCCCCTTCTTGCCCGGCGAGCAGGGAAGAAAAAATGAATGATACGCAGAGGGCACAGGCTTAGTGACGTCACTGCTAGTTACTGAGCCTGCACCCGCAGTGTCTCATTCATTCCCCAGTAGTTTACAGCTGGGGTGGTCGCATTAGCACCGCTCCCGGTTGTAAACTGTACATTCCCCAGATATGGATTACGGCGTGGGACTGACTGTATGCCGGACAGGTATAGGTATATTGTGGCCTTTTTTTTTTTTACTTTTTTTTTTACTGGAGATCGAGGGCTTTGCTTGGATTAGCAGACTAATAAAGATAGAAAACTGTGTTTATTGTTTTATTTCATTGAAAGACTTTATTCTTACTGTGTGGTGTTTTAATAACCCTTTAACAACTATAGGATTAGGAATGGGATAGGATTATTGCTGCACATGCTGTGTATGCTGTTTCTTCTTTGAAATTGGAACATGTAAGTTGAAAAACAATTTTTTATTGTTGTATTACCGTATATTCTCGTGTATAAGCCGAGTTTATTCTCGTGTATAAGCCAAGTTTTTCAGCACATTTTTTGTGCTGAAAATGCCCCCCTCGGCTTATACAGGAGTCATTGTCCCAAAAAGACGGTGGGGGGGAGCGGCTGAGCAGTGGGTCACAGAGGCAAGAGCCGTCGGCTGTAGCTGTAACAGTGCCCGCTGCTAAAGAGCAATGAATATTCACTGTGCTGGCAGTGAATATTAATTTCTTTTATAGCGCGCACAGTTACAGCCACAGTTGCCGGCTTCCAGCACACATCCTACTTACCTACTTACCTTCCCTGTGCGCCCGCGCTGCATCTCTGGCGCCGGAACGAGATGCAGTGAGGGAAAGAAGGGAATGTAAGTAGGATGTGTTTATTTTATAGGAACCATGCATGCAAAGATAGGGGATCAGGAGCCATACATACAAGGATGGGGATAATAATAATAATCTTTATTTTTATATACCTCTAACATATTACACAGTGCTTTACAGTTTGCACACATTATCATCGCTGTCCCCGATGGGGCTCATAATCTAAATTCCCTATCAGTATGTCTTTGGAATGTGGGAGGAAACCGGAGAACGCGGAGGAAACCCACACAAACATGGGGAGAACATACGGAGCCATGCATACAGGGACAGGGATGGGGAGCCATGCATACCAGGATAGGGATGAGGGGACAATGAATATCCGGTTTACACTCAAGTCAATAAGTTTTCCTAGTTTTTCATGGCAAAATTCGGTGCCTCGGCTTATACTGGGGTTGGCTTATACTGGGGTCGACTTATACGCGAGTATATAGGGTACTTTGTATCACTAATTAAAAAATCCTGAGGATATAACTATGGTACATTTCCATTTATTTCTTAAGATATTGTACAGTCTATGAAAAAAATTAAGGGATGCCAATAATGGTCAGCAGCACTGTTCATAAAAAAAGACAGAAGAGAGATTGTGTTCTCATTTTAATTGACATCATGTTTGCTTGTAGTCACACAGCATACAGGCAGTCAAGTAGGAGGAGTACTGGGAGGGGAGTAGAGCTGGAGTGACAGAGGTATCAGATCTACCATAGTCATTAGCATATCAATTCAAACACTGATTTTTCAGTCACAGATGAATGGACTTGCCATGTAATGGTATTGCTGGACTTATCCTTGAAAAGAGCTTTGGGTGTGAAATCTTGCTGACAAGTTTCCCTTTAACAATACAGATCATCTGGAATTCTGATCTGCTGGTGGAAAAGACTCAGACCCCGATTCATGAAAGCAATTCTGGGGTAAATTGCTTTGAAAAGTCGCAAATTTTTGTGCAACTTGGAGATTTTGCAACATGTTAGCGTTTTTACGTCAGTTTCTCCCTTTTCTGCCAAATTGGGTCAGAAAAAAAAAAAAAAACACAAAATTGAGCTTAACTTAAGATGGTATACATGCAGAGGTAAAACGCATGTTCAAAATGGCCACAAAACATTAAAACCTACAAGAGAAAAAAGTAAATGAAAACCCTGATATAACTAAGTAAAAAAGCAAAAATGCATTTAAATAACACAGAGTTTTTAGTAATACTGTTTTTTGATCAAAAAATAGCACAAAAGCCATCCCACCTCGTCACGGTAACTCTGATCGGGACAGTCCAAATTGGGTCAGGCAGGGGTGTGGCGGGTTCGTGACACCACAGCTTGTCTAGTTCATAACAAGCTGTAGCATTCAGGGACTGGAGTAAAATTTCTGGCGTGGTGTACAGGGCGCACAAAACTTGTCAGACAGTCTTGATTCATGAGAATGCCTGCACCTCCTTATGAATCAGGAAGGTATGACTCCTACAAGCCCTCTCGGAGAATCGGGGAATTACCATTTATTCTAAAAAACTTTTTTGCTATGGTAAAAGCTAGATCCATAGGATTTACTTTACTGGGGAACATACATTTGGTAGAATGAAAACGATTCATTTGTATTATAGTACGTATATTTCTGTTTATGTCTCTTTCCCGACTTCTATACTATCTGAAGTTATCCTCATCTGAGCTATAAAGCCTTTTAACATTATAAAGCGGTCATCCGCCTAGTATTCGCCATATCACGCTATTTTCCACTAATAGGTGAGAATCTGCTTTGTGTCATTGTCTGGATAGTTCCCGCTCTCTTCTCCCTCTTGGGTTTGACAGTTTCCAGCATCAACAGAACTCCCCCTCTCAAAGCATAACACCCTCCATACACAGAGAGCTTAACTTTTCTAAACCAGTTGCTGCCGGGGATTGGGGAGGGGGAAGACCGGGCCTTTTTATTTTGATAGGAAAATAAATACCTTCCATAGCAACACTCTACTCTGACTTAAATATTATGGCAAAGGAAAGAAAATTCTCTCACAAGTGCAAGGACGTATGCATACGATTAAGAGTCACATTAATAACATACACAGAGCAATAATCAACTATATAAGATGTTACGTTTATAATAATGATCAAGTGATTAGGTGACGGTATGTTTGCTGAGATTTCTCCCACTTACAACAGCTTCACACACCGAACTGATGGAAAGCTTTAAAAAAAAAAAAACAGTTACTCCTTATATGAACTACATGTCATGTATTGCTGTATACAGGGCCACCATCAGGGTATTACTGGCGTATGGGGCCCGGTGAGCAGTAGCTTCTGTTCACCGGGCACCAGGATCAGGAATCAGCCAATTAAGTAACTGAACGTGCGTCCGAGAACACACGTTCAGTTCAAATTTATTGTCAATCAGAGACCATCAGCTGACGTTGGCGTGCACATTGCTGCATATAACGTCACTGCCGTGCTCCGGCATGTCCACGCCTCAAATGGGTGAGGAAAAAGGCACTGCTGGACTGCGGCCAGGTAAGGAGAAAGCTTTTTGGTTATTTTTTGTATGGAGCCAGGATGGGAGAACATATAAGGCCGGGTGGCAGGATGGGAGGACATATGTGGCCCGGGGGGGCAGGATGGGAGATCCTATAGGGGCAGGATGGGAGGACATATGCGGCGTGGGGGGCAGGATGGGAGGAGATATAAGGCCTGAGGCAGGATGGGAGATCATATGGGGCCTAGGGGCAGGATAGGAGGACATAAGTAGCCTGGGGGCAGGATAGAAGAACATATGGGGCCTGGGGGCAGGATGGGAAATCATATCAGAATTTGGGGCAGGATGGGAGATTATAAAGGGCCTGGGGGCAGGATGGGAGATCATATGGGTTCTAGGGGTAGGACATATGGGGCCTGGGGGCAGGATGGAAGGACATATGAGGTATGAGGGCAGAATGGGATTTCATATGGAGTCTGAGGGCAGGAAGGGAAGACATAAGGGGCGTGGGGGCAGGATGGGAGGAAATATGAGGCCTGGGTGCAGGATGGGAGGACATATGAGTCCTGGGGGCAGAATGGCAGGACATATGTGGTCAGGGGGTAGGATGGAAGGAGATATCAGGGCTGGAGACAGGATGGGAGATCATATGGGGCCTGAGGCAGGATGGGAGATATGGGGCCTCAGGGCAGTATGGGAGATCGTATGAGGCCTGGGGGTAGGATGAGTAGACATATCGGGCTGGGGACAGGATGGAAGATCATATGGGGCCTGGGGGCAGGATGGGAGGACATATGGTGCCAGGGGGCAGGATGGGAGAACATGTGGGGTCAGGATGGAGACATGTAGGGTCAGGATGGGAGAAGATAGGAGGCCAGGGTGGGTGAAGATAAGAGGCCAGGATGTGAGAACATAAGGGGTCAGGATGGGAGAACATATGGGGCCAGGAATGAGACACACGGGGCCAGTACTGAGACACATGAGGCCAGGAATGAGACACAAGAGGCCAGGAATGAGACACAAGGAGCCAGGAATGAGACACATTATGACCGGCAGGGGCCAGGAATGAGACATTATTACCGGAAGAGGTTAGAATTTGGGAGCCTATTACCAGAAGGGGCCAGGATGCGAGACATTATTACCATAGCGGCTAATTAAGGGATATTATTACTGCTGTGATGTATTTTATTTTTGAGGATGCTGTTTTCAATGGGGAGGTCCTGTTACTGTGCCAGAAGACACTATATCAATTTTTTTCTTCATCTGGCGTAGTGTAAAAGTTGGCGAAAAATTGGGGAATGTGCTCTGGAAACGCTGCTCTAGATATCTGTGTGTTATTTTCTGCAGAGACCAAGTCCTGGCTGGAAGAAGTGATGGCGGTCTATGCTGGATGAAAAAGAAAAGCGAAGATGAGTATTTTCAACTAGAGAGATCACTGGTGAGTCAGTGTGTTACCTGTATGCTTCCACTATATACTGTATACTATGTACAGACCTCCTGTGTATAATGTCACTGGTGATCGCTGTAATGCCTGTACACTATATACATAGCTTATATGTATAATGGCAGTGGTGATCACTGTATTACCTGTACACCGACACGATATACAGAGCTCCTGTATATAATGTCAATAGTGATCACTGTACTACCTGTACACTGACACTATATACAAAGCTCCAGTTTACAACGTCACTGGTGATCACTGTATTACCTGTAAACTATATGCAAAGCTTGAGTGTATAATGTCACTGGTGGTCCCTGTATTACCTGTACACTATACACTATGTACAGAGCTCCTGTGTATAAATTTACTTGTGGACCCTGTATTAAATGTACACTGACACTATATACAGAGATCCTGTGTATAATGTCAGAGGTGAATCCCTGTATTACCTGTATATTGATACTATACACTTTATACTATGTACAGAGCTAATGTGTATAATGGAACTTATGGTAATATTAGTATTGTTTTTTCTTATTAATTATCAGTATTGTAATATTTGGTTACTATATGGTGGTAAAATGTGGTCTGGTCATGGTGTTGTGGTATTTCTCCCTTGTACAGTATGTGTTATTATTTGGTCACAATGTGGTGGTAATATGTGGTCTGGTCACGGTGTGGCTGTATTTCTTCCTAGTAACAGTATGTGGTATTATTCGGTCACTATGTGTTGGTAATATGTGGTCTGGTCACTTGTGTGGCAGCTGTTCTGCCTTGTGTGTGGAATTATTTTGTTGATTTATGCTGATAATGTGTAATATTATTGGTCTTGGTATGGTGGATTGTTTTGTGTATGGCAGTCATTTGTTCTTTCTGATATTAATACCTATTAAACCAATCGATACCGCGCTTGAGGATGCAAAAAAGGACAACAACTAGGTGCTGACTATCTGTTCACCTGCCCGGTAAGTGCACCTGCCCGGTTGTTTCCTCTCCCTTTTTTTGAGCGCTATAACGCTCCATACTGCAGGTGACTAGTAGGAGTAGCCTATCAACCATCTTTTTTGTTCCACGCGGTATCCAGGGAACGCTACCGGCCGGAGCTTCCCTGGACTTATAATGCACTCTGCCATCTGATACGTACGGCGCCGCAGCCCGGGGTGCACTTACCGGGCAGGTGAACAGATACTCAGCACGGTCCCACATTCAGCTACATCCATCTGAAAGAGGTAAGCTGAGGGAGATCGGCACCTGAGTGTAATTCATACATAATGTGTGGCTAGTCTAAGGTTTTTGTTGGCAGACTGATTACTTGTTACTGTTTTTAGGAGGTTCCTGTCACTAGGAATCCACGTGGGGGCCTCTTTGGACTACTTGTCCCCAAGCATTCCACCTAGTTGTTATCCTTTTTTGCATCCTCAAGCGATTGGTTTAATAGGTGTACATTGACATACAGGGGGGAACTACCCTGGTTGATTCCACCAGCTGAGGATCGCTAGTTTCAGGGTGAGCGCCAGTGTTATCGTTTTACTGTTCTTTCTGATATTAATTAGAAGAAGATTCTTTATTTCCATTAGTGATTAAATACTTGGAGCAAGATGCACTTACAGGGGTTCTCCGGTGAAAACAAGTAATCAGCTCTCCACAGGATCGTAATAACTTATTGATTGGTGGGGTTCTGACTGCTGGGACCCGGCCGATTGGAAGAATGTGGAGCTTTTATCCCCATTAGACTGGAGTGGCATGTGTGACTTTACCACTGATCCATTCATTCCCTCAGTGTTATGCTTGTTTTTTTTCTGGAAGCCCCAAAGAGAATGAATGGAGCTGTGGTCAGACCTCCCACCTGCCGCTCCCTTTTAAGATGAGGATAAAAATGTCCGGTCAGGGATGAAACTTCCAAATTCTTCTGATGCAATTACCAATGGTTGGAGGCAAACAATCAATAAGTTATCACCTATCGTGTTTAGCCCATAGATCGGTGTGTTTTAACCAAAGTAGCCCTTTAATACTAACTACCATAATTGTACATCCCAGATATGGTGGCACAAAGTAAATGTGCAGGAGTCTTCTGTTTTTACATTCGATGCTCCACTATAACGGGAATAATGGCTAACATGTATTTGCATAGGGTGGGCCCCTAGAGTCAATTCCTCCTGTGTGCCCCAGACTCCCCAGTCCGACGCTGATTGTAACCCACACTTTGTACCAAAATACAATCATACTGTTCGATACTTCATAACAATTAAATAATTTAAAACTCCAGCTTTGATGCCCCACCAAATCCAATACCTGTATAATGTTGGCTGCTGGAGTCCGACGCTTCTCAAAATGCTTCTGTCTATGTTGTTCTTGAACTTTTAGAGCAAAACCGGAACCCAAGATGCCCTGTTAAAGAATAAAATACCAATTTTTTACCACTCGTTTTAAAAGCTGATGTTGGTTATTTAGATTAATTTAACAAACTCACCGCAGGAAGTGCAAAAAAGGATGTGCCTAGAAGCGCAAACCCTGCAGCCAGGACTCTCCCAAGCCACGTACGAGGTGTCTTATCCCCATAACCAATGGTAGTAAGTGTAATCTGCCAAAATATGGAAATATGAATATAACTAAGACATATGGATACTAGATCACAACATATGTATTCATTTATTTTCAAAGCTCTATATATATATTTAAATGACAAAATATAAATGCAAGTAAAATGATCACTAACTTTGTATTGCACATATGAAAAAGATTTAAAAAACTTCTCTATTTTAATTACTGAAGCAGTTATTAAAACGTATCTCCACCACTTTATACAGGTCCTTCTCAAAAAATTAGCATATAGTGTTAAATTTCATTATTTACCATAATGTAATGATTACAATTAAACTTTCATATATTATAGATTCATTATCCACCAACTGAAATTTGTCAGGTCTTTTATTGTTTTAATACTGATGATTTTGGCATACAACTCCTGATAACCCAAAAAACCTGTCTCAATAAATTAGCATATTTCACCCATCCAATCAAATAAAAGTGTTTTTTAATAACAAACAAAAAAAACCATCAAATAATAATGTTCAGTTATGCACTCAATACTTGGTCAGGAATCCTTTGGCAGAAATGACTGCTTCAATGCGGCGTGGCATGGAGGCAATCAGCCTGTGACACTGCTGAGATGTTATGGAGGCCCAGGATGCTTCAATAGCGGCCTTAAGCTCATCCAGAGTGTTGGGTCTTGCGTCTCTCAACTTTCTCTTCACAATATCCCACAGATTCTCTATGGGGTTCAGGTCAGGAGAGTTGGCAGGCCAATTGAGCACAGTAATACCATGGTCAGTAAACCATTTACCAGTGGTTTTGGCACTCTGAGCAGGTGCCAGGTAGTGCTGAAAAATGAAATCTTCATCTCCATAAAGCATTTCAGCCGATGGAAGCATGAAGTGCTCCAAAATCTCCTGATAGCTAGCTGCATTGACCCTGCCCTTGATGAAACACAGTGGACCAACACCAGCAGCTGACATGGCACCCCACACCATCACTGACTGTGGGTACTTGACACTGGACTTCAGGCATTTTGGCATTTCCTTCTCCCCAGTCTTCCTCCAGACTCTGGCACCTTGATTTCCGAATGACATGCAAAATTTGCTTTCATCAGAAAAAAGTACTTGGGACCACTTAGCAACAGTCCAGTGCTGCTTCTCTGTAGCTCAAAAGTGGCTTTACCTGGGGAATGCGGCACCTGTAGCCCATTTCCTGCACACGCCTGTGCACGGTGGCTCTGGATGTTTCCACACCAGACTCAGTCCACTGCTTCCTCAGGTTCCCCAAGGTCTGGAATCGGTCCTTCTCCACAATCTTCCTCAGGGTCCGATCTCCTCTTCTCGTTGTACAGCGTTTTCTGCCACATTGTTTCCTTCCAACAGACTTACCATTGAGGTGCCTTGATACAGCACTCTGGGAACAGCCTATTTGTTGAGAAATTTCTTTCTGGGTCTTACCCTCTTGCTTGAGGGTGTCAATGATGGCCTTCTTGACAGCTGTCAGGTCGCTAGTCTTACCCATGACAGGGGTTTTGAGTAATGAACCAGGCAGGGAGTTTATAAAAGCCTCAGGTATCTTTTGCATGTGTTTAGAGTTAATTAGTTGATTCAGAAGATTAGGGTAATAGGTCGTTTAGAGAACCTTTTCTTGATATGCTAATTTATTGAGACAGGTTTTTTGGGTTATCAGGAGTTGTATGCCAAAATCATCAGTATTAAAACAATAAAAGACCTGACAAATTTCAGTTGGTGGATAATGAATCTATAATATATGAAAGTTTAATTGTAATCATTACATTATGGTAAATAATGAAATTTAACACTATATGCTAATTTTTTGAGAAGGACCTGTAGTTTATTAATAGATTTAATCCAGAAAGAAAAGTTGAGCATCCTTGTAAATCCACTGTATTCCTTATCTTATTCTTATGTTGATACCCTGTGTTTTTGTAGATGTCAACGTGCACCTTTTGATTTGACATTGCACCATAATGGATTGTGGGAGCTCTTGTCCTTGAGATGACCCAAAATCAGATTGTCTCAGGGGATATACAACATGCAATGCATTCAGACATTCCTGCAAATAAGACATAAATGGATATGCAATGTTGTGGTCTCTAAGATACAGTTATATGAAAAAGTTTGGGCACCCCTATTAATCTTAAGTTTAATGTTTTATAAAAATTGTTTTTTTTGCAACAGCTATTTCAGTTTCATATATCTAATACATGTTGGACACAGTAATGTTTCTGCCTTGAAATGAGGTTTATTGTACTAACAGAAAATGTGCAATCTGCATTCAAACAAAATTTGACAGGTGCATAAGTATGGGCACCCCACCAGAAAAGTGACATTAATATTTAGTAGATCCTCCTTTTGCAAAAATAACAGCCTCTAGTCGCTTCCTGTAGCTTTTAATGAGTTCCTGGATCCTGGATGAAGGTATTTTTGACCATTCCTCTTTACAAAACAATTCCAGTTCAGTTAAGTTGGATGGTCGCCGAGCATGGACAGCCCTCTTCAAATGATCCCACAGATGTTCAATGATATTCAGGTCTGGGGACTGGGATGGCCATTCCAGAACAGTGTAATTGTTCCTCTGCGTGAATGCCTGAGTAGATTTGGAGCGGTGTTTTGGATCATTGCCTTGCTGAAAGATCCATCCCCTGCGTAACTTCAACTTTGTCACTGATTCATGAACATTATTGTCAAGAATCTGCTGATACTGAGAGGAATCCATGCATCCCTCAACTTTAACAAGATTCCCGGTGCTGGCATTGGCCACACAGCCCCAAAGCATGATGGAACCTCCACCAAATTTTACTGTGGGTAGCAAGTGTTTTTCTTGGGATGCTGTGTTTTTTGGCTGCCATGCATAACGCCTTTTTGTATGACCAAACAACTCAATCTTGGTTTCATCAGTCCACAGGACCTTCTTCCGAAAAGAAATTGGCTTCACCATATGTGCTTTTGCATACCTCAGCCGACTCTGTTTGTGGCGTGCTTGCAGAAACGGCTTCTTTCACATCACTCTCCCATACAGCTTCTCCTTGTGCAAAGTGCGTTGTATAGCTGACAGATGCACTGTGACACCATCTGCAGCAAGTTGATGCTGCAGCTCTCTGGAGGTGGTCTGAGGATTGTCCTTGACTGATCTCACCATTCTTCTTCTCTGCCTTTCTGATGTTTTTCTTGGCCTGCCACTTCTGGCCTTAACAAGAACTGTACCTGTGTTCTTCCATTTCCTTACTATGTTCCTCACAGTGGAAATTGACAGGTTAAATCTCTGAGACAGCTTTTTGTATCCTTCCCCTGAACAACTATGTTGAATAATCTTTGTTTTCAGATCATTAGACAGTTGTTTTGAGGAGCCATGATGCCACTCTTCAGAGGAGATTCAAACAGGAGAACAACTTGCAAGTGGTCACTTTAAGTAGCTTTTCTCATGATAGCAAACCCCTGGCTATGAATTTCAAAGCTCAATGAGGTTAGAAAACCAAAAAAGTGCTTTAGTAAGTCAGTAAAAAGTAGGTAGGAGTATTTAAAACAAGAAAATGATAAGGGTGCCCATACTTATACACCTGTCAAATTTTGTTTGAATGTAGATTGCACATTTTCTGTTAGTACAATAAACCTCATTTCAAGGCAGAAACATTACTGTGTCCAACAGTTATTAGATATACAATATGAAACTGAAATAGCTGTTGCAAAAAAAAAAACAATTTAAAAAACATTAAGCTTAAGATTAATAGGGGTGCCCAAACTTTTTCATATAACTGTATCTTACTGGTGAAGGTCCAAATGCTGGGGCCCCTGCAAAAGATGACCAATCAGAATATCTCTGACACCGCTCTATTACTGCAGCGCAGTCCTATTTACTAAATAGCTGGGATTTAATATACTAGATGGTGCTATGATGCATGGTGGCACTGGCAGGACATACTATCAACAACACATTGGGGAAATCAAACTTAACACTCCAAAAATGCCTAATGCAAGACCTGAATTCTTCTATACCAGATGTGTTTTGCAGGTAATTTCTTGTGACTGCAATTTGGGAACAAGTCCTATCAGCAGCTCGGCACCTGGGTTTCATCTGGCACAGACAGGTCTGTTCCACTTAGCCTTGCAAGTACATCTTCAAATGACAATTTAGGGCCATGTTTTAGCAGCTCTGAATGTTTAAGCTAATTCCCAGACGGCCATGACCTAGTATTCTGCACTTAGCATTTTTTTATTTTCTAACTATGGTCTGGCCAGATTTGTCTGCAAGTTCATTCAAGTTTTATTTTAGTAAATTCCAATTGTACATGAAAATCAGACCAATTATATCTATCTAAAAGTTTTTAAAAAAAGTTATGTATCACTGATGGGAAAATTTGCTATAATTAGTGATAGAGGAAGGTTTTGGTTTATTCATGTTTTTTGCAAGAACATAGTGATTTCTTAGTGATTCATGCCACAAGACTTTGATTTTGAACAATCTTATATGTTGGGGTACAGGGGTTTATAGTGAGGTACATTTCTGAAAGAAGTAGCTCTGCCTACAGGTTTTGAGAATAGGTCTGTTAGCTTGTTATGTGTCAATTTTAGATAAAAAGGCCTCATGTATGCATGTGCTAAGTGCTACAAATCCATCACATAAGGCAGAACAAGACTGATCAACAGTAGGCAGCCGAACAGTTTTATGGCTCTAACATCTTGCATACGCTTTCAAAACGTAAGGCTCGATTCACGAATTGCAGGTTTTTTTTTCAGTCACATTACTTTTTTTGTTATGTGGTATTTGTTAACATTGCGTCAAATTGTTCAAAATGGAGCATGAGGTTCATAAATTTTGCACAAACTCAATGAAGATCTTTAACCTTTTTTGCAAACTGTTTAGCGCAAAAAAGTTGCAAGTTTTGAAAATTTGAGCAACAAATGTGCTAAAATATCTGGCAAAGATAAATTTACTCCAGGGAGAGACTGAAGTACATTTTCGGACAGATTTAGCGATGTTTTGAAAAGTTGGAAATGGTGAATTAGGTGAAAACATTTGGAAACCCTAAACTTTGTCCACAGCGGCAAACTAGAAAACAAATATAAAATTGACTTAAAAAAAGGCGCAAGTGGAAAGATGAATATGGCACAAACCAAAAAAAAGGTACAAACCACTAACAACTTTACAAAAAACATACACAAATGCAATAAGGAATTGAGTCCTTAGTATTTATTTATTTATAACAAATTAGATCACATCAACAAGCTAAAAGGGGAATCGTGAGAAAAATTATGGGCATATCCTTTATAATTAAGGTGCATATTCATGTCTTGTTTTACTTCTTTAAATGGGAACCTATTAAAAAGGATCCCCAAACCACCCCCAAACTATTTATATGTGCATGTAGCTCTTTCAAGGACAAGTCCAGCAACAACTTGACATGGCCAATCCGTTCATTTGTTACTGAGAAATCAATTTGAATTGATATGCAAATGAGGCTGTAGATCTGAAGCATTTGTCACTCCAGCTCTATTCCACGTTCACTGCCACTTGACTGACATCTCCTTTGCCTGATATCACACAGAATAGAACCTGTTTCAGTATGTCAGCGATTTGAGACTGGGATAAAAGTTCACCTTCCAACCAGACAATGACCCAAAGCATACTGCTAAAGCAATACTCGAGTGTTTTAAAGGGAAATGTGTAAATGTTCTGGAGTGGCCTAGTCAAAGCACGGACGTTAATCCAATTGAGAATCTGTGGTCAGACTTGAAGATTGCTGTTCACCAGAGGAAACCATCTACCTTGTAGGAGCTGGAGCAGTTTTGCTATGAGGAATGGGCAAAAATCCCAGTGGCCAGATGTGGAAAGCTCATAGAGACTTATTCAAAGTGACTTGCAGCTGTAATTGCTGCAAAAGGAGGCTCTACAAAGTACTGACTTAGGGGGTGAATAGTGATGCACACTGAAGTTTTCAGTTATTTTGTCCTGCTTGTTGTTTGCTTCACAATGAAAAGAAAACCAAATGTTCATAGTTGTAGACATGTACTTTACAAGAACTGATGCAAACCCACAAAAAAACAGTGAAATTTCAGGTTGTGAGGGAGCAAAACACAAAAATAAATTTGCAAGCCATTGTATGTATACTTTCTTGTGATTGGGTAAAAAAAACTACACCAAATGCTCCATCCATATTTTAAGTGTGAATTAAGCCTTATGGAATAGCTTACATTGAGATGAGACATAATCAATCAATATGCTTTTACGCTGTGAAAACAATAGCTGTAGAACACTTACCGTCCCCCACCAAAGTGAATCAGCATAGGTTGAAAATTCAGTATTTGCCTCTTTTTCTGCCAGGTATACCAGGAAGGATGCAAAAATTAGCACCAGAAAACCAATGTACCATGCAGTGATGAGCTCCTGCAGTACAAGGGACACATATAAGAAAATTGTTTCACATTATTCAGAAACTCATAAAATAATTAATTCAATAAGCAGACAAAAAAAACAACATCATTTGGTACTGTGTGCGCATGATGAGTCTTTGGTGCACTTTTGATGCTGTGCATTAACCCCTTAGCGACCGCCGATACGCCTTTTAACGGCGGCCGCTAAGGGTACTTAAACCACAGCGCCGTTAATTAACGGCGCTGTGGAAAAAGTTCATAGCGCCCCCCAGAGGCCGATTTTCTCCGGGGTCTCGGCTGCCGAGGGTAGCCGAGACCCCAGAGAACATGATTCGGGGGGTTTTTAACCCACCCCGCATTTGCGATCGCCGGTAATTAACCGTTTACCGGCGATCGCAAAAAAAAAAAAAAAAAGCGATCTCTTTTTAATTTCTCTGTCCTCCGATGTGATCGCACATCGGAGGACAGAGAAAAGGGGTCCCAGGTGGCCCCCCAATACTCACCTAGCTCCCCCGATGCTCCTCGTGTTTCCCGGTGGGCGCCGCCATCTTCAAAATGGCGGGCGCATGCGCAGTGCGCCCGCCGGCCGGCACCGGGAGAATCTTTGGGGTCTCGGCTGCCGGGGGTAGCCGAGACCCCAAAGAGCATGATCGGGGTCGGTATTACCGACCCCTGTTTTGCGATCGCCGGTAATTAACTGTTTACCGGCGACCGCAAAAAAAAAAAAAGAAAAAAGTAAAGTGTAATTCTCTGTCCTCTGATGTGATCGCACATCAGAGGACAGAGAAATAGGGGGATTCGGGGACCCTAGCATACTCACCTAGGTCCCTGGATCCTCTTGCTGCTCCTCCTGGCCGCCGGCAGCAGAACATGGCGGACGCATGCCCAGTGCGCCCGCCATCTGTCTCCATCTGCCGGCCGGCAGGAGAACAGCAGTTGGGGCTAAAATTAGGGTTAGGGGTAGGGTTAGGGTTAGGGGTAGGGTTAGGGGTAGGGTTAGGTTAGGGGTAGGGTTAGGGGTAGGGTTAGGTTAGGGTTAGGGGTAGGGTTAGGTTAGGGGTAGGGCTAGGGTTAGGGCTAGGGTTGGGGCTAAATTTAGGGTTAGGGTTGGGGCTAAATTTAGGGTTAGGGTTGGGGCTAAACTTAGGGTTAGGCTTCTTTCACACTTACGTCGGTACGGGGCCGTCGCAATGCGTCGGCCCGACATACCGACGCATGTTGTGAAAATTGTGCACAACGTGGGCAGCAGCTGTAGTTTTTCAACACATCCGCTGCCCAATCTATGTCCTGGGGAGGAGGGGGCGGAGTTACGGCCACGCATGCGCGGTCAGAAATGGCGGATGCGACGTACAAAAAAACGTTTCATTGCGCCAAAACACAACTGATCCAGTGCACGACGGACGCGACGTGTGGCCATCCGTCACGATCCGTCGGCAATACAAGTCTATGGGCAAAAAACGCATCCTGCGGGCACATTTGCAGGATCCGTTTCTTGTCCAAAACGACGGATTGCGACGGAATGCCAAACGACGCAAGTGTGAAAGTAGCCCTAGAGCTAGGGTTAGGGTTGGGGCTAAAGTTAGGGCTAGGGTTGGGGCTAAAGTTAGGGTTAGAGCTGGGATTAGGGTTAGGGTTTGGATTAGGGTTCGTATTAGGGTTAGGGTTGGCATTAGGGTTACGCTTGGGATTAGGGTTAGGTTTGGGATTAGGGTTAAGGTTAGGGTTGTGATTAGGGGTGTATTGGGATTAGGGTTAGGTTTGAGGTTAGGGTTGAGATTAGGATTAGGGGTGTGTTGGATTTAGGGTTTTGATTAGGGTTATGGTTAGGGTTGACATTAGGGTTGTTTTGGGGTAAGGGTTGTGATTATGGTTAGGGTTAGTGATTAGGATTATGGATGAGGTTGGGATTAGGGTTAGGGGTGTGTTGGGGTTAGGGTTGGAGCTAGAATTGGGGGGTTTCCACTGTTTAGGTACATCAGGGGGTCTCCAAACACGACAGCCAATTTTGCGCTCAAAAAGTCAAATGGTGCTCCCTCCCTTCTGAGCTCTGCCGTGCACCCAAACAGTGGGTTACCCCCACATATGGGGCATCAGCATACTCGGGATAAATTGGACAACAACTTCTGGGGTCCAATTTCTCTTGTTACCCTTGTGAAAATAAAAACTTGGGGGCTACAAAATCTTTTTTGTGAAAAAAATAATATTTGTTATTTTCACGACTCTGCATTCTAAACTTCTGTGAAGCACTTGGGCATTCAAAGTTCTCACCACACATCTAGATAAGTTCCTTGGGGGGTCTAGTTTCCAAAATGGGGTCACTTGTGGGGGGTTACTACAGTTTAGGTACATCAGGGGCTCTGCAATCGCAACATAATGCCCACAGACCATTCTATCAAAGTCTGCATTCCAAAAAGGCGCTCCTTCCCTTCCGAGCTCTGCCGTGCGCCCAAACAGTGGTTTACCCCCACATATGGCGCATCAGCATACTCGGGATAAATTGGACAACAACTATTGCAGTCCAATTTCTCCTGTTACCCTTGTGAAAATAAAAACTTGGGGGCTACAATATCTTTTTTGTGGAAAAAAAAATATTTTTTATTTTCACGACTCTGCATTCTAAACTTCTGTGAAGCACTTGGGCATTCAAAGTTCTCACCACACATCTAGATAAGTTCCTTGGGGGGTCTAGTTTCCAAAATGGGGTCACTTGTGGAGGGTTTCTACTGGTTAGGTACATCAGGGGCTCTGCAAACGCAACATAATACCCGCAGACCATTCTATCAAAGTCTGCATTCCAAAACGGCGCTCCTTCCTTCCGAGCTCTGCCGTGCGCCCAAACAGTGGTTTACCCCCACATATGGGGTACCAGCATACTCAGGACAAATTGGACAACAACTTTTGGGGTCCAATTTCTCTTGTTACCCTTGTGAAAATAAAAATTTGGTTGCTAAAAAATCTTTTTTGTGGAAAAAAAAAAATATTTTTTATTTTCACGGCTCTGCATTATAAACTTCTGTGAAGCACTTGGGCATTCAAGGTTCTCACCACACATCTAGATAAGTTCCATGGGGGGTCTAGTTTCCAAAATGGGGTCACTTGTGGGGGATTTCTACTGTTTAGGCACATCAGGGGCTCTCCAAACGCGACATGGCGTCCAATCTCAATTCCAGCCAATTCTACATTGAAAAAGTAAAACGGCACTCCTTCTCTTCCAAGCTCTGCAGTGCGCCCTAACAGTTGTTTACCCCCACATATTGGGTATCAGCGTACTCAGGAGAAATTGCTCAACAACTTTTGTGGTCTAATTTCTCCTGTTAGCCTTGTGAAAATAAGAATTTGTGGGCGAAAAGATCATTTTTGTGTAAACAAAAGCGATTTTTTATTTTCACGGCTCTACGTTATAAACTTCTGTGAAGCACTTGGGGGTTCAAAGTGCTCACCACACATCTAGATAAGTTCCTTAAGGGGTCTAGTTTCCAAAATGCTGTCACTTGTGGGGAGTTTCCACTGTTTAGGTACATCAGGGGCTCTCTAAATGTGACATGGTGTCCGATCTCAATTCCAGCCAATTCTGCATTGAAAAAGTCAAACGGCGCTCCTTCACTTCTAAGTTCTGCGGTGCGCCCTAACAGTGGTTTACCCCCACATATGGGGTATTGGCGTATTCAGGAGAAATTGCATTACAAAATTTATGGTTACATTTCTGTTTTTACACTTGTGAAAATAAAAAAAATAGTTCTGAATTAAAATGTTTGCAAAAAAAAGTTAAATGTTCATTTTTTCCTTCCACATTGTTTCAGTTCCTGTGAAGCACGTAAAGGGTTAATAAACTTCTTGAATGTGGTTTTGAGAACCTTGAGGGGTGTAGTTTTTAGAATGGTGTCACACTTGGTGATTTTCTATCATATAGACCCCTCAAAATGACTTCAAATGTGATGTGGTCCCTAAAAAAAAAAGGTGTTGTAAAAATGAGAAATTGCTGGTCAACTTTTAACCCTTATAACTCCCTAACAAAAAAAAATTTTGTTTCCAAAATTGTGCTGATGTAAAGTAGACATGTGGGAAATGTTATTTATTAACTATTTTTCATGACATATCTCTCTGATTTAAGGGCATAAAAATACAAAGTTTGAAAATTGCAAAATTTTAAAAATTTTCGCCATATTTCCGTTTTTTTCATAAATAATCGCAAGTAATATCGAAGAAATGTTACCACTAACATGAAGTACAATATGTCACGAAAAAACAATCTCAGAATCAGCGGGATCCGTTGAAGCATTCCAGAGTTATAACCTCATAAAGTGACAGTGGTCAGAATTGCAAAAATTGGCCTGGTCATTAAGTACCAAATTGGCTCTGTCACTAAGGGGTTAACACTGTGTCAAAAACACAGCGTTTTACAGTTCTAGCAAAGTGGATGCCATTTCCAGGTATCTCATGCCCACTGTGGTTTTTGTTATTTGGGGTAAACTGAACCGTAACAGCGTAAACTGTCTCTCTACAGTATATTGTTTACCATTTTATAGATGTGGCGATGCAAAATATGTTTTTTTCCTTTATTTTTAATGGGTGAAAAGGCATGTGGTTTACTTTTTCTATATTTTTTAAACTTTTTTTATTATTGAATTTTATTGTCCCCATAGATGACTTGAAAATGCGATAATTTCACGGTTTATATCATATGCTGCAATACCGCAGTACTGCAGTAATTAGGAAAAATCATGGTCTCCTATGGAGCTTAGTATTTGGTTGAGCTTCACAGGAGAACCAAGATGGCAGCCATGGAGGTCTTCAACAGGCCCCTGGGTGCCATGGCAATATATCAATACCCAACAAGCTTGTAGTGTGTGTGTGTGTGTGTGTGGGGGGGGGGGGTGATGAGAGTCTGCATGTACTGGTAAATCCTCCATTTGAATACAACTGTCATAGATTATCAGCGGCATCCGAATGGCTAACAGTCAGGGCTGTTAGTCAGAGATGATGGCTATAAACTATGTGCGGAGGGAGCTCCTCTCCTGGACCTTCTTTACCCAAGCCCAGGACTTCATTCGCGTTCTAGGAAGGAGTTAAAGGCTCGTCAAAAAAAAAGAAAAAAATCATCAAAACAGTGTAAAAAGCTATACCCTTTTACAAAATTGCACCAAAAGTCACATATATTTTAGAAGTGCTTTTTGGATGAGGAGTCTTCAGCCAGAAAAATATACGGTATCTATAAAGCACTTCTTGTCAATATACGGTACCCTAAGTCCGTGTTCACGCAATGTTACCAATGCATTTTAAAAATACTTGCTGTAAAAATGCAGCGATTTTACAGTGTTTTTAGAAAAAAAAAAAACACACACACAGATAGCATTATGTGAATATGACCCTTAGTGTGGGCAAGTCAATTAGCTTAACCTGTCAACCTGTACTAGAAAGCAAAACTCAGATACCCAGAGCCTTTCATTTCTTCTATATGTGGTTATCTAATATAATCTATATTAGCAAATTGCTACTTCAGTTAATCTGTACAAGGCCATTACCTTACTGTGGGCATAGACCACTGAGCCCAACAATTTCCAGGTACCTCCCCTTCGGTCCATGCGCACCATACGCAAGATCTGCAGAAATCTCATACTGCGCAGGGCTGAAGTTGCAAAGATGTTACCTTGTGTCCCAGCTGCGATCACTGCCAGTGATGCTATTAAGACTATAAAATCTACAGTTTGAAACAAAAAAATAATATCAATTACTTGCTCTTATATCACATGAGAAGCATTGTTGCAGTTTGCTACACAATATTAAAGTACTTTTCACAGTACACAAATCACTGAAAAGGTGCCCAGTCTAGTATCCCACATCTGACTTGGTCTCGGCTCCTATTAGTACTGTTATTCTACTAAGTCTGGGGTCACACTTGCAAGTTCAATGCGAGAAACTCGCACATCAACTCCCGGCACTGCCACCGGCACTCGGGAACGGAGCATTCAGCTGTATAGAAATACATGCAGCGGCACACTCTGGTCCCGAGTGCCGGCGGCAGTGCCGGGTATTGATGCGAGAGACTCGCCTGAGTTTCTCATATTGAACAAGCAAGTGTGACCCCGGCCTAAAACTGACAAAAGTCGCCAAAGCAGACCAACTTTTCTACAGGTCTTTGGCCTTCGGTTAGCACCGGTCATACCTGGTAGTATCAGTCACAGAGGGGAGGCCACAAATGCTCCAGGACTGCGACCAAACCTTCCAGGGGGTTCAACTGTTGCAGCTTTATTTCAGATACTAAAGTGCTAAAGTATCATTTAGATACCCCGGCGCAGCGTCAAAGTTTGCTTTACAATTTTTGTCAACTACGGCCTTACCTATATTTTTTGCGTGAATGACCATAGCGTGCTGTGTAATGAAGGTTCATGTGAGTTGAAGTGACAAATACTAGTATGAGCGCCTGAAATGTGCCACGTGGCAATAAGACGTTCTGCTTACAGTTTCTTGCTTCACTTCGTACTCTGCCAGCTACAAAAAATAGAATTATGGGACTATACAATTCTGCATTACTGGGGCACTGACATTTAATTCGTTAATGCCTATTATTATCAGGCAGAACACAGGCCTGGTGTCACAACATTGCTGCTACTCACATTTAGCTAATCAGGAAACCTCAGAGACAAAATGCCAGGCAGGCACAGAAATACCACATCAAAGGGCACCGCTCACAAGACTGGCACCTACACAGTGCATTTTACCTTCATGCATCATATATGAAAAGCTCAACTGTAACTTTTCATTAAATATGTATGTCGTTACTAACACCTGCAGATTAAACTAGGTCACACACAAATGTGAAATACCGAATTCCAGTTGGCTTCTCTGCAGATTTGCTGCATTAGCCACATAGATGGTCACAGGGATATTGCGTTTGCTTATGCTTGGATCAACTAAAAGGAATGGTAGTTGTCGGTTAAAGAAAACTTTTCACTGGATATTTTTTATTTAAAGTGAGCGCATCCTCCAATTGGCACTGATTCTGTAACAGTTTAGCGCCTGCATTCCAAAGTTATACCTCCCCATAATAAAGATGCAAATTTTCCCCCAAACCAGCTGTGTATACAGGACAGAAAAGTCTGTAAACTGAAGGGCGTAACAGTGCACTGAGCCCTTGGCCACACCAAGGGTGCACTCAGCACTCCTTATTTGCATACAAAATACATATTTGCCAATTAAACTACTAAAAGCTATACTAAAGCTATAATTACTATAGAGGCCAAGTCTCCTGCATACCTCCACAGAAGTGCTTTAGATAGCGTTTCCATTGTAGCAAACTCCCTTTAAGTGCACTGGGTAGACAGAACACTTAACTAGCTTCTGCCTCCTCACGTTGTTTCCCCGCTTAGTACTAGCCTCTTTAGCGTGACTGATAGCTCAATGTCTGATATTCTTACCTAATGTAACACAAACAGTGGGCAATCAATTAAGCTGAAGAGGAAGGTGCTGGGCAGGGAAACAACTTCAGGATGGAAAGGCCTGAAAAGTGCTCTGTCACACTCAGAGCACTTAACACCTCCTATGAAAACGCTTATTTCTCAAGAGCAGCAACAGATAAAATATATCAAGTTGATAAAGATCTGCATATCTATGTGCAGTTTGCAGTTTGGCGGGATTCATCTTACTGCCAGATTTCCTTTCCTTTTCCTTTTATATCCTCGCATTGTTTTATTTTGTAATTTTCTTTTTCTTCTTGTGCTGTTCAGTATGACAATAAGCTAAGCACAACTGTACATTCTGCACAAGCTGGCCAGGACTCCGATACCATACATGCAGACATATACTTAATTGGGACACTGTAGGATCATTTCCGGCACATATACTGTACATGTGATCATTTGTACCAAAGAGATGAATATAGAACTTGTTTGGTGATTTAGGTAGAAATAGTTCCTGTGCAGGACTTCAGAATATATAAATGTTTAACACTTGTCTAGACTATTTATCCAAGCCATAAAATTGTAGATTGCAGCAAGTTAAGGCTATTCATCCCATACAAGTATTGACTGCGCGCTATAGAAAAGGACAGAGTCAATGAATGTGAAAAGATTTCAGTTGTTCAGTTCACCACACCGCTTACCATGCCGAACGCAATAACTAAAAATGCTGCCTTCAGCATATTTAATGTGTGGTGTGAGACCATGTGAATAGCCCTTTGGGGACAAATGATCCCCATTTCATTGCGCACATCACAGTGAAGGACAAAGAACTAAACACGATGCACCTTTGTGACCTCCAGTAAATGTGTTTTTGTATTAAGCCTTTTATTGATTATGCAAGTCAGTTCAATACATAATTCATAGTCATTTTTATATTTCCCAAAGACTAGAACGGTGCACACAGGAGCTTACTCACTAAGGGATAAATCTTCGCAACTTGATTCATTTCTAACCGTAAAATTTTCACTTCCAAAGTTTTGGATTTTTGAAGTCTCCAGTGAATCCCACTTGACCTCAAGGGCCAAAAACATAGGTAGAGATGGTGCTCCTAAATAGGCCCCCTGCACTTCATGGCTCCCTGGTATGGAAGTACTTTTCATGGCATTTTCATCAGTGTTTGTAATCCCAAAACCTGGAGTCAAAACCTCTGCCGTCCCGTGTCTCATACGCTACAGAAAACTTTAGGATTGCTTTTACCATTGTATGGGATCATTATTATTTATTAGGAAGCACAAAAGTGAGCAACTGTATTATATGGGGTCACAAAGGGGGTCAATATTACTATATTGTGGTATAATAGGAGGCATTATTCCTGTACAGGCACAAAGGAATATGTTTAATCACTTCTTCATTAAATGTCTATAACTCCTATAGAGCCGTAAATGTAATTGCTCAGTAAAGCTTCATTCACACAGGAGACTTTGGATCTCACGCGATTAAACATTTATCAGATTTCCTACCCAGTTGCACCACGCTGAGCAGTTATAATCGCAAGCAAACTATGACTACATTTTTATATTAACGGTCAAAATATATCAGGAATGGGTTACAGAGCCATTTGTTAGGTTCTAGGATTGTAAAGAGAGACATTATTTCTCTCCTGGTACAACACCAAATATTTCCAGGAGTTCTTGGCTTGGGCAAAATATTTATTTATTGGGCTTGCTTATATAGCGCTAACATAGTCTGCCGCGCGGCACAGACATTGTCATTGTCCCCATTGGTGCGCAAAATCTAAATTCCCAATCAAGCACAGTGGAATGTAAAAGTTTGTGCACCCCTGGTCAAAATTACTGTTATTGTGAACAGTTAAGCACGTTGAAGATTAAATGATCTCTAAAAGGTCTAAAAGGTAAAGATGACACATTTCCTTTGTTAGGCACAAAATATATATATTTTTACCTTTTACATTTTAAAAATCGCAAAAAAGGAAAATGGGCCGGTGGCGTTACAATCCCGCCACTCACTGTGTCCTAGGAACGCAGCGGGTGACAGTTCAGCTACCCTGTGGATAGTGGGGGCTTGCCGCTCTATAGTATGTAGGGGTTTGCTAGGCAGTCAGTTCTGTGTGTGACAGCTCAGCCATACTATAGTATGCAGGGGTGTGCTGGGCTGTCAGTATTGTTATAGGATTGCCCAGCAGTTCAATATGGCCACACCTGCTGTGATTCCTCCAGATGTCGCTCTTTCAGGGTGATTGCCTGGCTATTTAGCTGGCTGATAGTGGTTAGAAAATTGCCAATCATAGCTTTAGCTTGCTGATGTTTGTGCCTTTCTGTAATGCTTTATTATTTTGATCTTTTGCTGCCCTACCTTGGACCTTGCCTTTGACCATCCGTTTGTCTAGCCCCTTTGTTTCCATCCACTACCTCCCTGGAATTCTGACCTCAGACTGAGAATTGTTTAGTCTTTTGTCTTGCACTTCTGTTTGTGACGAAGTCTCTTGGGATTTGACCACGGACCTGCCTCATGAGAAGTAACATTCACCAGGTGGGATTTGAACCCAGCTCTCCTAAATACTGAGCCACTTTTCTGGCCTCAACAAGCCCAATAGTACACTCCTCCTGTATGGCTTAAACTTCTCCAAATGCAGAAGGCTTCTAGTCTCAGATATAAGAATGTAGCATGGAGGAAATTGCTGGCACACAAGCATCTAAATAATGACTTGCTTAGATATTTTTCCATTTGTGCCTGTACTGAAAATATTTCTATAAATGAATGATTATTCTGCGTCTGAGGTTAGCACCATACTTGTCATGTGACAATAGGCTTTAGACCAAATTATTTATGTTTCTTGTTGCAACTTGCTGTCACATAGCAATTGAAGAGCTGCAGATTTGACTGTATAGAAATTGAAAAATCATTAGCGATTTAATTGTTTAAAACGTCTGGGAAAAAAAGATGCCCCAAAAAACGCTGTAAAACATTAACCCCTTCATTTTCCGTTTTTTTTTCCCTTCCCTTCTTCCAATAGCCACATTTTTTTTATTTTTCTGTTTACCTAACTGTATGAGGGCTTGTTTTTTTGTGGGGCGTGTTGTACTTTTGATTGACACTATGTGAAGCACTGGAAAGTGGGTAAAAATATTCCAAGAGAGTTGAAATTACAAAAATGTGCAATTCCACAGTTGTGTTTTGGGATTTTTATTTACCATGTTGATTATATGGTAAAACTGACCTTGGCAATATGATTCTCCATGTCATTACAATTTCGCGGATAAGAAAAATGAACAGTTTTCTTTTTTTAAGCAGTGAAAAAAATTAGGAAATATTTAACCCCTTAACCCCAGGAGCTTTGTTTGGTTTTGCGTTTTCGTTTTTCACTCCCCTCCTTCCCAGAGCCATAACTTTTTTTATTTTTCCGTCAGTATGGCCATGTGAGGGCTTGTTTTTTGCGGGGCAAGTTGTACTTTTGAACGACACCATTGGTTTTACCATGTTGTGTACTAGAAAACGGGAAAAAAATTACAAGTGCTGTGAAATTGCAAAAAAGTGCAATCCCACACTTGTTCTTTGTTTGGCTTTTTTGCTATGTTCACTAAATGCTAAATCTGACCTGTCATTATGATTCTCCATGTCATTACAAGTTCATAGACACCAAACATGTCTAGGTTATTTTTTATCTATCTTTTTCAGATTAGTCTATGTTTTTGCGGGTGGGTGGTTCCGCTTATATATCTGCTGCAGGTTTCCCTAGAGTGTGAGCGCCACAGGTGTCCTTCTGTGTTTTGATTATTTTTTATCTAAGTGGTGAAAAAAAATTCCAAACTCTGTTAGGAAAAAAAAATTGCTCCATTTTCCGATACCCGTAGCGTCTCCATTTTTGGTGATCTCAAGCTGGGTGAGGGGTTATTTTTTGCGTGCCGAGCTGACATTTTTAATTATACCATTTTGGTGCAGATACATTCTTTTGATCGCCTGTTATTGCATTTTAATGCAATGTTGCAGTGACCAAAAAGCGTAATTTGGGCGTTTTTACTTTTTTTCTCCCTATGTCGTTTAGCGATCAGGTTAATCCTTTTTTTTATTGATAGATCCGGCGATTCTGAACGCGGCGATTCCAAATATGTGGTAGGTTTGATTTTTTTTTAATGTTTTATTTTGATTGGTGCAAAAGGGGGGTGATTCGAACTTTTATTTTTTCTATATTTCTAAAACATTTTTCTTTAACTTTTGGCATGCTTCAATAGTCTCCATAGGAAACTAGAAGCTTCCACAACTCGATCGGCTCTGCTACATAGAGGCGAGAGATCAGTTCGCCTCTACATAGCAGAATTTCTCACTTGCTATGAGCGCCGGCCACTGGGTGCGCTCACAGCAAGCCGGCACTGACAGTTGTCTCCAGGAGACCTCAGGTTGTCATACCAACACACTGACCCGCGATCACATGACGGGTTCACCGATGTGCGTATTTCCAGCCGGATGGCCGGAAGCGCGATATAAATGCCGCTGTCAAGGTATGAAAGCGGCATTTAACTGGTTAATATCCGTGGGTGGATATGATTCCACCCGCGGGTATTGTGGGCTCATGTCAGCTGTTCAAAACAGCTGACTTGTCCCCGGAAAGACGTGGACTTACCGCCGGAGCCCACATCGAAGAGAGGAAGTCCGACATCGGCATAAATGTACTCCTGATGTCAGTAAGGGGTTAACAATAATGTAAGACAAAATGTTTACTTTTCTCAACATTTTCCGAAACCGGGAAAGTTTTCATTTATCGGGATCTGGGGCTGAGTGAGGGCTTATTTTTTGCACCTTGAGCTGATTTTAGTACTGCTACAATTTGGAGGTAGATACGAAGTTTTAATCACTTTTTATTGCAATGTTGCAGAAGCCAAAAAAACGTAATTCTGGTGTTTCAATTTTCTTTCGTTATACCGTACACCGATCAAATTAATTATAATTTATTTTTATATTTTGATAGATCATACATTTCTGAATACAGCGATACCAAATATGTCTATTTCTTTATTATTTTTTAATTGCATTATTTTTAATAAGGCAAAAGGGGGGTGACTTGAACTTTTGCATTTTTACCATATTTCTACAAAAAAAAATGTTTTACTGCATTTGTTAGTCTCCTCTGGGGACTTGATGCTGCAATCATCCGATAGCTTGTACTATACATATCAGTGTATCAGCACCGCTATGTATAGTGAAAATCATGGTCTCCAATGAACGCTTGCTAAACGCTGGCTTTCATAGGAGAATTGTCATGACAAGCTTGGAGGTCTTCAGCAGACTTCTGGCTGTAATGTCGACCCATTGGCAGTGGCACCCGGTGATTATGTCACAGGTGTGCTGATGGATGCGTGGAATGACGCGCCCCTGGCTGACGCACATTAAATATGGGAACATTAGGAAGATATTGATCTAATGTGTATGGAGGGCTTAGCTGGTAAAACACCATGTTTTGTATGCAGTTTTACAACCTTTTTCTCTCTTTTTTATTTTTGGTGCTATTTCTCCATACTTTTTTTTCCTACATAGAAGCTTATGGGAAAACATCACATAAAAAAAGCCAAAAATTGGTAAAAATCCACAAAAAACCCCCAAAATTCCACATAACATTTTGTTTGTGGTAAAGCGAGATGTACCAGACATTACAAAAACTTTTGATCATTTAGGATCCTGAGGATATCCGTGAAACTTCTAATGGTGACAATACTGGCTGCCACCCAGCTTTCTGAAACGGGTATCAGGCAGGCTGAACAGAATTTTTGTGCGTGGTATTCACAGTGTTTACCTGTGGGATAGACGATAAGGACACTGCTTTGTGGTACTGTGCTCTCACAGTACAAAGACGTTGTGACGCTTATTGTTTAAAATTTGCTGATCAGCCTTTTTCTCTTACACAATCCATCTATTAGCCATGAGAATGCTCGCTCTGCAATATCTTCCATTACACCACATCTCCATGTTCTCCAACACAACTACAATGGGAGACAAAACTCATTCTGCAGCTGTTCTGCTGACGGGGAAGATGGAGAGAGGAAAAAGTCTTTGTTCCTTAGGGATTATAACATCTGGAGCCATGCAAAAGAAGAATGGAAAGGTACAAATCTGCAACTTCTGTGAAACAGGTATCAAGAGTACATAAAATTCCCTAACCAGTATTATATCAGATACATTGCAGGATAAAAACCTAAAAGGACATGATCTGATTTCTGTAGGTTAAAGGGTAATACTGAGCTTCTTACCGATAACACAGAAAGGTTTCCTCCCAAATCTCAGACGTCCTTTCCATCCTCTGTAACGACAGCAACACCCGGCAGACCAAATTCGGATCACATACTCCATGCCAAACACCACAATCATCACAAATTCCTGATGAAAATATAATGTAAATGTTAAATAACAGAACTATTGTTGCAATATCAGGTCCTATTATTCGCATGTTTAGAAGATATACCGTAACGGTCACAATTCTTTCACTGTCATGCATATAAGGATGAATTCAATAGGCAGACATAAGCTGCTGCTAGACTCTTCTTATCAATGTGACAAAACAGGCATCCGATCCCGGTAGATCCTTGTATTTCAGCCAAAAATCTGTTAGAATGTTAGAAAGACTGTCAAAATAAGAACAACCCACCTAAAAAAATATTTTTTTATGAAAAGTTTTGAGATTAAAGTGGTTGTACGGCTAAGTGCAAATTGCTGAATGCTAACAGTGTGTAAAAAAGAGAGTGTTAGGCTATATTCACACTTTGCGGTTTTTACCGCGGAACCACCGCGATTTTGATGCTGCGGGTCCGCAGCAGTTTCCATAGCGTTTACAGTAACATGTAAACCCTATGGAAACCGCAAACCGCTGTGCACATGCTGCGGGAAAAACCGCGCGGGAACGCAGCGGTTTACAACATGTCACTTCTTTGTGCAGAATCGCTGCGATTCTGCACCCATAGGAATACATTGAACCGCTTACTTCCCGCATGGGGCTGTGCCCACGTTGCGGGAAGTAAGCGGATAATGTGCGGTTCCTACCCGGGGTGGAGGAGAGGAGACTCTCCTCCAGGCCCTGGGAACCATATTTGGGGTTAAAAAATAAAAAATCATGTTATACTCACCCTCTGAAGCCTTCAGCGCTGCACGCGGCCGTCCGGTCAGAGTTGCTGTGCGACCAGGACCTGCGGTGACGTCGCGGTCACATGACCGTGACGTCACGAAGGGTCCTTCTCGCACAGCATCTTTGGAACCGGACCGCCGGGTGTAGCGTCGAGGAGATCGGGACGTCAGAGGGTGAGTATAACCAATTTTTGTTATTTTTAACATTACTATTGATACTGCATATTGCTGCATATGCAGCATCAATAGTATAGGCGGAAACCCGCAGCGGAAAACGCGGAACAAACCGCGATAAATCTGCAGGGAGAACCGCAGTAGAAACCACCGGAGACTAGACGGAGGTGGACATGACTTGGGGATGGGTGGACTGAGAACTCCTGCAGCCTTTGTTTGTATTGCAGTGTAGATTTTAAACAAGAGTGTTGTTGCTTTAAGAGGAAGGAGTTTAGATGTTTGTGCCTGGTGTATTACTGTGAGGAGGGTGGGGCTTATATAGGGGAGGCAACTCTGGCTCTCCCTCTTTCTCTCACACGATGGACAGGAGGAAACATGTCTGCAGTCTCAGGGAGTATAATACTGGGGTTATCACCTCACATTATAGCTCATAGGAGCACATTCACTTCACACATCATATATTAGTGTAGTATCAGCTCCTACATCATATATGGGATCAATTTTTCCTCAGAAATTCATGTAGCCGCCATGTTCCCTCATGTGTACCTCCCTGCAGACATGGCTGATATACTACTCCACATTCATCATGTATTAGTGTAGTCTCAGCTCTTACATCTTATTTGGGAGCAATATTACCTCAGAGATTCATGTAACTGCCATGTTCCTTCATGGGTCTGTTACAAGTTGCCTCACACACTGCAGAGACAGCTCCTGTGTGACCTCCTCACAGACATGGCTGTTGTGTCTTATTTCTGCTGTATTGTGCAGAGTCTTCATGAGTTTTGTGTATCTGTGTGATGGGTCAGAGCATTGGCACATACAGTGTCTGCTATTGGGAGCGTGGAGCTGGACAGTTACAGGGACTAGTCACTGGTGAGAGGGAGCAGTAAAGGGATGCTATATATATATACCTTATATATATATGAGGGTAAGAGGCTGCACTTCTTGTCTGTGCATTGCATGCTGCTGTCTGCTGATTCCCCTCTTCCCATTTATGGAGTCTGGTGACCTGCATGTGACCTCATCTCTGCTGCAGTACAGTCTGATGATGCTGGGTGATAACCAGGTTACTCTCACTATCTATATGTGATATATGGGAAAAGGCTCCATCTCTGCGCAGCATGCTTATCATGTATACAGACTTTGAGTACATGTTAGATCCTGGGTCTCCAGGTTATTTTCCTTGCTGCACATATAATCTGTACATGACTTCCAAATCCGTGCTTTATTTCTGGAGATAAGGCAGCCTTTAGTCCTATTATGTTGCATGCTGTCCTGCCTGATATATCCACCCCTTTTTCTGTATATACTTATGGCTGCAGGCAGCTTATCACAAGCCTGAAGCCTGAGTGGATTACCTGGAGCCTTACTATATATATTTTATCAGGTGTCAATAATTATTCGGGGAGTAATTCAGCACATGGTGGGGTGGTTAGTGGGCACTAATAACTCAGCACATGGCGGGGGCAGTGAGTGGGCACTAATAACTCTGCACATGGCGGTATGGTGAGTGGGCACTAATAACTCAGCACATGGCGGGCAGTGAGTGGGCACTAATAACTCAGCACATGGCGGGCAGTGAGTGGGCACTCCTAGTGTGATGCTGCACCTTGCTCTGGAGAACACATCATGGGCCCAGTTTTCAGCCCTGTCTCTCGTCTATTGTATGTAGGTAGTGTGACTGACTGGGGACACAGACCTTGCCATTTTCTGCACATACACTTATGGCTGCAGGCAGCTTATACTAGATCTACATATTATATTTTCTTATGATGTATGTGCAGCTGGTGGTTAGAGAGCCTGTCTGTAACTGCTGTAGAGGAGCAGGCGGCTTCTTTATTGTTACAGCATATAACAGCATTGCCCATCATCGAATGTATCTGACCTTATGATGGGACATTTTCCAGGATCAACCTGTAATATACCTTGGTTGTAAACTTACATGGTGTTTTCATCTTCACTTATCCCACATCTTGTGCAGTTAGGGGGGGGGGGGGGGGAGGGGTCCTTGAAGTTGGTTATAAATTGGTCTGGGGGATCCATTGGGATATGGATTCCTCTTTTTGGAATTTAATTTGGTTCTTGATCTGGTGAATGGTAGAGGGGATTTTCAGCAAGGGTTTGTTGAATCCTCAGGAAGTTCAAGTGAACATTGGAACCCTGTGGTTATGGTGCTCCCGAGCTAGTGGGGTAACGGCTGGGAGTAATTGTTGGTACATTTTATGTTCACTTTTTGTTTGGTAATCACCAGATCTTATGAGCTTCAAGGACTCCTCCCAGTATGTTAATGTTCTTTATGCTTTGATGTTTTATTGTATGCTGTTTTTAATTCTTATATTGTCCCCTTCATATATTTGCAGGAATGGTGTATATCCACTGAGTGCTAAATTTTATATTACCTAAGATGGTGGATAGCACAGACTAAGTGGATTACCTGGAGCCGGGCAGTTGGGGGGTTCCTTGAAGTTCGTTACAAATTGGTCTGGGGGATCCATTGGGATATGGATTCTTCCTTTTGGTATTAAATATGGTTCTGATCTGGTGAAATGTGGAGGGGAGTTTCGGCAAAGGTTTGTCGGATCCTCAGGAAGTTCAAGTGAACATTGGAACCCTGTGGTTATGGTGCTCCCGAGCCAGTGGGGTAACGGCTGGGAGTAATTGTTGGTACATTTTATGTTCACTTTATGCTTGGTAATCTCCAGATCTTATGAGCTTCAAGGACTCCTCCCAGCTAGCTAAGGTTATTTATGCTTTGTTGGGTTATTGTATGTTTGTATTAATAAAGGTGTGTATTAAAAAAAAAAAAAAAAGCACTTATTTGTTTCTTTTTTAGTGGGTCCTTGAAGCTAATTATAATTTGGTCAGTAGGGGTAACCATCTCAGGTATGGACCCTCTGTTTAGGGGGGGGTGTTCATCATAGTATCACCCCTTGTGTGGAGGAGTAAACATCTCGGGTGTGGCCCCTGGATGGAGGGGTGTACATCATAGTATGACCCCGTGGAATGGAGATGTAACCATCTTTGGTATGGCCCCCTGGTGTGGAGGAGTGACCATCACGGTATGGCCCCCTGGTCTCCAGAAGCATTTATATCTTACAAGACCCTGTTAGGGTAAAGTCCCTGTGGTCATGGCAATCATATTCTACATGCATACAAATTGGGTTATATGCCTGGGGTGTTGGACGAGGTCCTGAATAGTACCTGGACAGGTCATATGCCTGGGGTGTTGGACTATGTTCTGAATAGCACCTGGACAGGTTATATGCCTGGGGTATTGGACTGACGTCCTGAATAGCACCTGGACAGGTCATATGCCTGGGATGTTGGACTGATGTCCTGAATAGCACCTGGACAGGTTATATGCCTGGGGTGTTGGACTGACGTCCTGAATAGCACCTGGACAGGTCATATGCCTGGTGTGTTGGACGAGGTCCTGAATAGTACCTGTGACTTGAGAATGCTGAGGCACTGATTTTGACTGTTTATATTGACCAACTCCTATTTCTTTCAAGGTTGTTGTCTGGAGAATGCAGTAATCTGGAGCATCAAACTGAAGAGCAATGTACCTAATATGGATGCCCTGGAGTCAGTGGGAGTGACTAAGAGAAAAGTAATAAAATGCATCCCGATGCCCTTTAGCCAGTGGGAGCGGCTAGGGGTGAAGACATCAAGTGCATTGACACGAAGGGCAATGTGCCTATTCCCAATGCCTTTGTCCCAGTTGGAGAAGGTTAATGGTATATGTTATCAAGTGCCTGTAAAGCAATTAACAATGGCGTGGCAAGGTTATTAATAATGTCTTTGTAGACTTTTCTGCAATAGGCTTATTTCATTTACCATGTCCAAATATTGCAGAAATTATTTAAATTATTTAATGATCGGTTATAATGTCGATTTTATATTGTGTATGGCTTTTAATTACTCCTTGTTTATAGTATCTTTCTCTTTATATACACTCATCACTTTTTGGGTAGTAATAGTAAGTGGGTTTAAGAATTGGTTACTGCACAGCCCTGCTACTGTATGTAATGGTGGTTTCTTGAACTGAAATCTGTGAATTAGTGAGTTATTAGAGCTGGCTACAATACATGCAGTATAATAGTTTTTGAGGCATCACAGATGTCATTATACAGGTAGTCAGACTGTGGCTACCCCTTTGTTATGGTTTAGTTTCTGCATTCCCTATTATAGGATCCACATTGCAGGGTGTTTAGCGGCTGTTATTTTGCTGTAGTTACCATATTATCGATCATAATTTGGTAGTGTTGCATTGTTAAAATTAATCTGTTGCAGTCCTGGAATTTTGTTCCTTATATGCACAGTCTTTCCATAGCATGCAGATCTGGTTGATGACTTTATTAGGCATGGGTGATGGGGGTCGAGTCCATTCAAGGTGTCAAATGGCCTCGCTGGTGGCGGTTTAGGAGTCAGGTGGAAGTTGCAGACAAGTTAAGGTGGACTCATTTTAACTAATAGAGGATGTAAAACCTCATGGTGGTGAGCAGGCTCGGCTTTGGTGGCCAGCCTCAAGGACGTTGTAATGGTAACATCAATCAGGGGCGGGCACAGTGGTTAAGCACAGGGTGAGGATAATAGGGTCATTGGTGCCCTGAAAGTTTACTGGCTCTGCTTGAATGGCAAGCCAGTGCGTGCCGCCCCTTTATGGCTGTCTGTCCTGGTGCTGTATGTCAGACAGCTGGGGATATCGCAGTACTTGTGAATCCCAATGTACTAGCACTCCACCTGACTCCTACTGTGATTATTTAATCCTGTGATTTGAATAAAAGCTGTGGCCATTTTGACAACCAAAATAATGTGTTTTGTGTATTTATTTTAGTACCTAGGTTTACAGTAGTTATGGTGGTTTTAAGAAGGAGTGGGGTCCATCCCATATCCAAAAGTCAAGAAACCACCGGAGACTAGACGGAGGTGGACATGACTTGGGGATGGGTGGACTGAGAACTCCTGCAGCCTTTGTTTGTATCGCAGTGTAGATTTTAAACAAGAGTGATGTTGCTTTAAGAGGAAGGAGTTTAGATGTTTGTGCCTGGTGTATTACTGTGAGGAGGGTGGGGCTTATATAGGGGAGGCAACTCTGGCTCTCCCTCTTTCTCTCACACGATGGACAGGAGGAAACATTACCCGCCCTCCCGCCCTGTTTATAATCTCTGTCCTTACACTTTTTAATTATTGCTTGTATAATGATAAATGCTTTATTGTATTTTTGAATTTGTCATTGTATATCTTGTACCAGGTTCAATTGTATATTGGCTATAAAGAGTTATTATTTGTGGCAACCTTCTAAGCCCAAGGGAAGGGCAATCCTTCAGCCATGGTTCCCTGGAGGTTTCCTCCACAGGGGTTTTTTCCTCTCCTGAGCGCTGTAGGATGACTCTTTGTGAGTCGGGGGTTTGCCAAGTTTAGTCCCATTAATGCTTTTGCAGGGACTCCTAATTTTTAAGTTTGCAAAAATGATTTAATTATAAAAAAAAAAAAGTGTCAAATGAGACTTGGAATTTATAACCCGTCACGGCTTTGCGGTTTAGGAGTCAGGTGGAAGTTGCAGACAAGTTAAGGTGGACTCATTTTAACTAATAGAGGATGTAAAACCTCATGGTGGTGAGCAGGCTCGGCTTTGGTGGCCAGCCTCAAGGACGTTGTAATGGTAACATCAATCAGGGGCGGGCACAGTGGTTAAGCACAGGGTGAGGATAATAGGGTCATTGGTGCCCTGAAAGTTTACTGGCTCTGCTTGAATGGCAAGCCAGTGCGTGCCGCCCCTTTATGGCTGTCTGTCCTGGTGCTGTATGTCAGACAGCTGGGGATATCGCAGTACTTGTGAATCCCAATGTACTAGCACTCCACCTGACTCCTACTGTGATTATTTAATCCTGTGATTTGAATAAAAGCTGTGGCCATTTTGACAACCAAAATAATGTGTTTTGTGTATTTATTTTAGTACCTAGGTTTACAGTAGTTATGGTGGTTTTAAGAAGGAGTGGGGTCCATCCCATATCCAAAAGTCATGTTTTGCCCTGCAGATTTATCAAATCCGCTGCGGGAGAACCCGCAGAAGGACAACGCAAAGTGTGAACATAGCCTCAGGATTCAGCTTTGCTAGCAGATTCGACCCATGACTGCGATATGCATACTAGTGGTCATGTGCGGATTAGGTACGCATTCATTCCTTTCAATGGTCTGTTGGGAGAATATTGAATTAAGTAGTCCAGCATGCCTAGCTGGTGAAAAGTAGGCTTAAAAAAGAACTGCTGTTAGAAATGCATTGCCTGTGTGAGACTGCAAGTAATCGTGATGTCATGCCTTCTGCGCATATGAAATAATGAGGATTTGGATCTTTTTACTAACCAAACGTGCCGAGCTACTTTATTCTGTTTAAAAAGAATCACAAAACACGGAGGCGAGCACAAGTGCAGATGTGGTGTGCCGATTACATTCCTCTAATTAAGGGAATATTCTAGCGAGAAAAGTGGATCAGAAGCTACATGCAGTACTTGCCGTCATGTGATGAACCACTTGAATGAGTCCTAACAGTGTGTAATATAAATACTGTATACTGTATACTGCTTGCCGAAAATTTGGCTTGGCTAGACAAGCCCTTTAAAGCAAACTATAGATGAAACGATACTTTATTAAAGTGAATAAAAAGTCTGATCTTTTTTGGATTGTGTAGTAATTAGTAACTGATAATTTTAGGGGCGTAGTAATAAGCAGCTTATTTTTTTGGATAATAAACAGCGTGACATTCACAATTACTGATTGATGAAAGGTCTATGATTCTTTTCTTTTATGACTAATTTTCAGAAGACAATGTACGGTAATACATATGGGATAATTTCAGTGTGAATTGTAACTTTCTTTTTTTTTTCAGTTTGGGATTAAAAAAGCAAAAAAGTAACACCAGAAGGTATCTGATCCAGACACAGGCGTCCTACTTGTCAGTGTGCTTTGTGTTGGGCTCTGAGGCTGTCATACCCTGTCTATCTCCAGCTCCTTGGAGATCTCATTTTCTATGTAAGCTCTGCCACCAATGATCTTCTGAGAGAAGCAAACTGGTGAAAAGAAGAATTTCCGTTGTGAAGACTTTTCTATTCAGGTTGTATCGCTGTTTTTTATCCCAATAGTTTTTATCTTGCAATCACTTTCTATGCAGCACCCTAGAGACATTTCATGCAGATCTCAGAGTGAGGCTTGTTGTCTGCGGTGACAATGAGTCCACCGTAAGAACATATCACCATTACTAATAAGTGGTAAGAATAGGATTTAGTTATAAACAAATGACAGAAACCTACGGTAAATATTGTGAGTTTAATTTACAACATCAGGAGATACAATCAATTTATCAATATTTATCAATAGTGACAGAACTTTAGCCATTATCTAAAGCTGACTATATACCTTAGAAACAGAACCCAGGATAAAAACAAAATGAATAAATACCCTGCAGTAAGTAAAGAAGTAAATAGCAATAGCACACGTAAATAACATTGGGTACTTAGTTGACACTGTTTTGATAAAAAAGCGTAAAAGCCACCCTACTGCGACAAGGTATACCCACTCAGGATGGTCCTATCTCTAAAGTAAAACCTATGTACCCTATATTATTTACATGTACTATTACTATTTACCACATAGAAAGGTTTTACTTTAGAGATAGGACTATCCAGAGTGAGTACAAATGCCAACAATGCAGACGAGCTGAAGGCTGCTATCAAAGCAACCTGAGCTTCCATAACACCTCAAGAGTGCTACAGGCTGATCGCCTCCATGACACGCCGCATTGATGCAGTACTTGATGCAAATGGAGCCCTGACCAAGTATTGAGTGCATTTACTGAAAATACATTTCAATCCCTTCTTTCCATTTTATCCTTTTACCCTTTTCTTTCCCCCCCTTCCCCTTTTACAGATGTTTAAAATGTTCAATAAAAAGATTGAAAAAGAAAATACATTTCAGTAGGCCAACATTTCGGATCTTAAAATCATTTTTCAAGCTGGTGTTATAAAGTATTCTAATTTACTGAGATAATGACTTGTGGGTTTTCATTGACTGTAAGCCATAATCATCAACATTAACAGAAATAAACACTCTGTTTGTAATGACTCTGTGTATGAGTTTCACTTTTTGTATTGAAGAACTGAAATAAATTAACTTTTTGATGATATTCTAATTTTGTGAGAAACACCTATATGTACCCATCTACCCAAGAGGCATTTGATATACTGAAAATTAATGACACAGAAGCCACATATGGCACTTAAATGCATTTGCATGTGTGTCCTAGCTATTGGCAGCTGCATGTACAACTGTGTACTAGTGGCACTAGTCAAGACCAGATTAATGAAAGCTAACACCAGAGTAAGTCATAGCAATTGGTCATATCTTAAATAATCTTGCTTTATTGCTTATCTTTCCCAAACAATTCTAGAATGTTGTAAGCAGGCATACATAAGCTCACTTTCAGATTGTCTCAGTTGACTTGTTAGGCCAAAGCAACTTCGCAGACATTGGTGCTAGCTATAAAACATTAAGAAATATTTACAGGACACAGGTTTAGGAACTAAAACTAAAACAATGTGTTCCTGTGCTTGTAATCTAATACCGTATATCAATCCAAAAGCAAACTTCCATTATATAATCATTAACTGTGAATTGTATCATGTCTTCTTGATCATACCGCTGTACAATGTGAGACACTACATACCATTCCTCGCAATCCCCTTTCGTCAGATCCCTCTAACCTCTTTGCAGCCTATATAGATTTCTTTTGTATCTAAACAATAACTATTTGGCTCAGACACTCAACTGGAATGTTCCTTTGTAATTTTCTTTCGTTATTATAGTTTTAGAATTTGCAATTTACAAATACTTTGTCTCAGCACAATCTCGTGCAGCTTTTTAACGTAATTGTAGTTTGCAAAAACTATGTTCCCGAGAGTTTTCACCAAACTCAGGTTTGTGGAACAGAAATACTTTTTTTCCAGTCTGAAGGTTGAAGCTGCAAGAACCTGATGAAGATAACACATTAGGTGTAAAAATGTATTTCTGTCACATGTGAATGTTTATAGGTAAATAAAGGGTTTATTGTGGATATGGTCCGCGCTGCTGAATGATTAAAGGTCCAAACTTGTTTCACATAAAGGATGATGGTTTAATCAACGAGTTTCAAAGTCTAAATGACTTCTTCATCAGGAAAATACCACATAGATCATGTGAATGTTTGCCATATAAATGATCAACATCATTTAATATTGAACAATATGAAAAGTGTCTGAATTACTCCTGTTCGGTGAAAAAATGTCTTAATCCTATTGTTCATGTGTATTCTGATTTATATCTCTTAGGTAAAAACTTTAATAAGGGTCAAAATAGCTTTGCCAGAGTGATAACATCATAAGGTCATGTCCTCCTGTCTTAACCGAAAAAATGACTATTTGTCGGAATATCAGGATAGTCTGTGTTATGACGGACAAGTAAGTGAAACTGATCCCATTATTTCAATCTATTGATCTAACAGTTCAGGGTGGGTCTGGTTTCCTAAACATCAGCAATGTGTCCAATGCTATCTCTAGCACCTTTCCACAAACAAGACAACTGCTTTTAATCAAAGGAGAGACACAAGGACTTCTTAATTTAGACTTTGCCTCCGGAGTGAGTAGTCCTGACGTCAGCCATTTGGGACAGAGAAAAGGGGGGGCTGGAAGTAGAATACAAATTATACTACACGGGATTGTGTAGAGTAATACAGCAAAGATTAATAAAAAGAAGAACGTCAAAGAGAAAAATGCCAACTATATTGAACTGAAGGACGATACCAGACAAGCCATAACAGGGATATTCAGTTACTAAAACAAGGCCACCTTTACATCTCTCCCAGACTAGTCTTTTCAGTGAAAAAAAGTTTACAAACATGTTGGCCCTCAGGTCATTGAGTTTGAGGTTCAATGAGTAGGATTCAATTTTGATTCTTAGATGTGTTTAAATTACGTATACACTATCGTTATGAGATGTCAAATGATCTCCCACTGTCAACGCCACTCCTCATTCTCACTTTCAAGAGAATCTGTCAGCACGATTTTGTGATGTAGAGTAAAGACATGGGTGTAATGGCACTGTAGCTCAGAATGAAGGAATAACTTTGGTAAAGAAATCTGCTTTGTGGTTCACCTTTAATCACCATTTGAAGTTTTCCTCTAAATAGATTTCAGTGTGCAGGGCTGGACTGTACCCGGGGTCTACTTTGTGCCTGTGATTTCCCGTCATTTCAAATAGAGGATGAAGGTGACTTAAAAGCAGTGATGGGCCCGGGAACTGCAGACAGGGAGCAGACCCCGGGTACAGCCCGGCCCCTGTACACCAAAATCTAATTAGCAGAAAACTTCAAATCCACAAAGCGGATTTCTTCACCAAAGTATTTATTAAATCAGCATTAGAGTCATTACAGCTATGTCTTTACATTACAAAATTGTGCTGACACTTTCTCTTTAAGCCAGTCCCCTTCTCTGTCACGGCTGATACATAGGCAAAAAAAGCATCTGGCTTAGCTATTAAAATGACCCAGTCAGTAAGCGATTTTCATTCTCATCACCATCACTTCTCAACATCGAAGAGGAGAGGAGCTGCAGGGCATTGGTGGAGATTTGATATCGAAGAATACAAAATTGTATATAATTACGGTACATTTTAAGGGGTGTTCTCAAGTTCTGAAATTGCTTTGATTATTTAGCCAGCATGAAAATAAGCAAGTTTGCAACTGACTTGACTTTTTGGATCTGCTGTCATTCTCCTGTCATGACAGCATTTAGCTTTCATAGATTCCATGGAGCTTCATCATTAGACCCTGGCCTAGAGTGTGCAGTAATTATATTCCAGGCAGTGGTTAACTCTTAACAACCCATTGAGTTCTCTCCAGACCAGTGATTTGTATACATCAGTTAGCTGCTTACCTCCCTCCTCCTTCCTATCATCTTCTGAAGAGATGCAATTATAAATCACCAGCCTCACAGCTTTCAGTGCAGGTTTCCTAATGGCGCTGCTGCCCTGAGCTGTGTGCTTGTTCAAATGACCAGTTATCTCTATGTGTCAATGCAGTGATAGCAATGTAGACTCCAGAACAAACCACTGATTATTGAATATAAAACTGATAGCAGAACTTGTATGAAATAGCAGAACTTGTATAAAATATGAAACTGATAGCAGAACTTGTGCTGAGCTTTATAGTTCTACTAATACTACAATTCTATTATTCACCAGAGCTGTCACTTAAAGAGCTCTAGCCAGAAACCAGAAAGTAAGGAGACCGAATATCTCTGAAATGCTGAAGAGACAACTTGAAAATACCCATTTAAGACAAATCTAACAAATTTTTTAGTTGAACAAATCTATTAATAATTAATGCTTAAGTAGCACTTTGTAATTTGGCTCAAAATCGTCATATATGCCTTCTGCATTTCAACTGAGCCTTTTTCTCTGGTTTTTAGCATCAATAGTTATAAATGCAACCTTGGAATGGCCGGTAAGTGAATACGTCTATAATATATAGACTTTGCCAGAGTCACTGGCAAAGTGGTAGAAGGGAGATATGGGTCCTACCTAAAAAGTAGGTAGGAGTATTTAAAACAAGAAAATGATAAGGGTGCCCATACTTATGCACCTGTCAAATTGTGTTTGAATGCAGATTGCACATTTTCTGTTAGTACAATAAACCTCATTTCAAGGCAGAAACATTACTGTGTCCAACAGTAATTAGATATATGAAACTGAAATAGCTGTTGCAAAAAAAAACCCAATTTTCACAAAACATTAAGCTTAAGATTAATGGGGGTGCCCAAACTTTTTCATACAACTGTATATACACACATATACACAGTTCTGCTCAAAAGTTTACATACCCCACAGAATTTTTGCTTTCCTGGCATTTTTTCAGAGAATATGAATGATAGCACCAAACCTTTTTCTCCACTCATGGTTAGTGGTTGGGTGAAGCCATTTTGTTGTCAAATTACTGTGTTTTCTCTTTTTAAATCACAATGACAACCCAAAAAATCGAAATGACCCTGATCAAAACTTTACATACCCCATTTCTTAATACCGTGTATTGCCCCCCCCCAACATCAATGACAGCTTGAAGTAAATTGTGGTAGTTGTTGATGTGGTTCTTTATTTTCTCAGATGGTAAAGCTGCCCACTCTTTTTGGCAAAAAGCCTCCAGTTCCTGTAAATTCCTGGGCTGTCTAGCATGAACTGCGCGCTTGAGATCTCCCCAGAGTGGCTAAATATTGAGGTCAGGAGACTGAGATGGCCACTCCAGAACCTTCACTTTGCTCTGCTGTAGCCAATGACAGGTCATCATATATTATTTGCTTTTGGATTGTTGTCATGTTGGAACGTCCAAGTACGGGGCATTCATAGCTTCTGGTCTGATGATTGCCAATTTGCCTCCAGTATTTGATGATAACGTGCTGCATTCATCTTTCCTTCAACTTTGACCAAGTTTCCTGTGCCTTTGTAGCTCACACGTTCCCAAAACATCAGCGATCCACCTCTGTGCTTTACAGTAGGAATGGCGTTCCTTTCATCATAGGCCTTGTTGACCTCGTTCCAAATGTAACGTTTATAGTTGTGCCCAAAAAGTTAATAGTTGGTCCCATCACTCCAAATTACCTTGTTCCAGAAGTTTTGAGGCTTGTGTCTGTGCTGTTTGGGTATTGTAGGTGAGATACTTTGTGGCATTTGCGCAGTAATGGCTTTCTTTTGGCGACTCAACCATGCAGCCCATTTTTCTTTAAGTGTCTCCTTATTGTGCTTCTTGAAACAGTCACACTGCTAGTTTTCAGAGAGTCCAGTATTTCAGCTGATGTTATTTGTGGGTTTTTCTTTTTGGTTGGTCTACCTGACCGTGGTTTTGTTTTTACAGAGCCCCTGATTTTCAATTTGCAAATCACAGTTTGAACGCTGCTGACTGGCATTATCAATTCCATGGATATCTTTTTGTATCCCTTTCCTGTTTTATACAGTTCAACTACCTTCTCCCATAGATCCACTAACCATTCTTTTGCTTTCCCCATGACTCACAATCCAGAAACATCATTGGCTGGATGAAAGATGCAAGAGTCTGTCTGGATCCCAGAAACTCACTCAGCTTTTATGCACACACTGATTACAAGCAAAGAGGTCACAAGTGAGGATGTTACCTTTACTAGCCATTCAAACAAATTTATGTCAACTTCTGTGCATGAAATCAGGCCAAAATCACCAGGGTATGTGAACTTTTGATCAGGGTCATTTGGATGTTTTGGGTTGTCGTTAGGATTTAAAAAGAGAAAACACAGTAGTTTGACAATAAATGGCTTCACCCAATGACTAACCATCAGTGGAGAAAAAGTTTTGGTGCTATCATTCATATTCTCTGAAAAAAGGCCAAGAAAGCTAAAATTCTGCTGGGGTTTGTAAACTTTTGAGCACAACTATAACTATATCTATCTATCTATCTATCTATCTATCTATATACATACACACACAGCGTTGACCCACTCACTTTAATGCAGGTATTCAGAGTAAATTTTCAAGAGGTTATGGTATTTACAAAGGCTTTGTGACTTCTTCAAAAAGCTGATCATAAGTGTTTCAGAGAGTCACACGTCCTCTGAACTGATATTGATGGCCTATCCTAAGTATAGGCAATGAAGCCCATGATCCCGGAATTGAAAATGCTTTACATTTTCATGTAAAGCATATTCAGTGAGCAATGAAATATTATGCCACTGTCTAATACCATTTGTGTATTGGTTTCTCATCATATTCCGCTTGGATATTTCGGGCAATGAAAGCCTGTAGTGATATTCACACACAGCGGCACAGCTTGTTACAATGTATTGCATAACTACATTGATTATCAATGGTTGCGACTACCCACTGCTCCTCCTTATGACTTCTTAGGCTATATTCACGTGTTGTGTGTTTGCTGTATTTTATTACTGTGATTTTTTTGCGCAAGTTTAAAGCTGCTTTTTACAGTATCGGCAAAAGCTATGAGATTTCAGAAACTTTATGCACATGCTTGTTTTTATTTTCCTGATTGAATTGGAAAACTGCTGTGTTTTTTTAAATCTACAGCATATCAATTGTTTCAGCATCATATTTTCACCCATAGAAAATACTGAAAAAGTGCAAAAGTGCAACAATGCGTTTTTGCAGTATTTTTGATGCCTAAAACTAACTTTACTAAACACGTACTGTAGACAAATCAGACAAGCAATCCACACCAAAAAACACAAGGCTGGTGTCGGCACCTGGGAAAGTGCCGGAGCCCTGAGCAGGCAGGGGGGCCCACTCGCCTTCTGGGACACCAGCACGCTATGGGGGCCCATTGCTAGCACTCGTGAGTGCCCCCCTCCCACTTGCTCAGGGCATCGGAACATTCAATACCTACCTCTCCCCGTTCCTGCGCAGATGTGGTGTCTACCGACTGTGATGTTTCAAGTCAGAAGGCGCGATGGCGTGACTAGTGTGCGCCCTCTGCTCTGATCAGTCACAGTGCAGAGAGCCAGAAGATGATGACTGAGGAGTCCGAAGCAGAGCAGCGGCCAGTGAGGAGAGGATTTGATTTTTTTTAATGTTTGAAGCAATATATGGGGCCCATTCTATATGGAGCAATATATGGTGCCCATTATTCCGTATGGAGTACTATATGGGGCTCATTATAATGTTTGGAGCATTATATGGGATCCATTATTCTGCATCGAGCCATATATGGGGCTCATTATACTGTTTGGAGCATTATATGGGGTCCATTATTATGTATGAAGCAACATATGGGGCTCATTATTCTGTATGGAGCACTATGTGGTGCTCATAATTCTGTATGGAGCAATATATGGGGCACTTTATTCTGCATGGAGCACTATGTGGTGCCCAGAATACTGTATGGAGGACTATACTGTCTGGTTTCTGAGCTATTGATATCATTCGTGTAATCTAGGAAGTAAGTGAAATCTTTGGCAGTGTACTACACCAGTGTTAAAGGCGCCCACTGAGACTCTTTAGTCCGGGGCCCATGAAAAACTATAGCCTGCCTACATGTAGGTTTCATGAGATTTCTATGTGCCTGTCATACAATGTATTGTACTTCTTTGCAATGAAGAGTTTATAGAAAGCCTGGTGCTGGATGACACCACTACATGAGAGGCAACCAGGTTCTCAGCGAGAATCGAATGAGTGAGAATAAATAATATGTACTGTGTGCAGAGAAACATAGGCTAAAGACATACACAGATACAGACACAGGAGATCAACTAATAACAAAGAGATCTCTCACCAGTATGAACAGGCCCTTGTTGGCTAAATTTTGAAATTCAGGAATTGTGGAGAACACAGAGAGCACCAGACAGCTGAACACCAGTACGAATCTGTAAAGAGAAGGGCGAGTGATGTTAAGCATACAGATACAGAGAGCCAATGTAGTACATAAATCATATGCGACTGTCATTCACAAGAACACATGCATTCTGTTTCTTCATGTTTTCACTTTTTATATATATTTTATATTATATATCCAAATCCAGCTGCCTGGTGCCATTGCAGTAAGCGGAAGGCTCTATGGTTAGATTTTCTGACTATTAGTTAAATATCTTAATACTTTTACAGCACCTATCTGATCTCATTTTATAGTGTATCACCTTTTTATTGTACTATTAATATCATTTGTATGGGCTGCCACACCTGTGTCACTTGCTTTGTACATTGCTACTATTCACCAATATCAATGTCAGCTCATTTCTTCTTTAAGTTCTGACTTGGAAGTGACTCTAAAGACAAAAGCAAATGATCCAAAGTGCGCTTATAAATAATCTACAAGCCTGTACACAAAGATATTCCCTAAATTACATTGGCAGGTTTCTAATGTGCTTTAAAAATAATCTGACAAGTATAAAGAGTGTTACTATTATTGTAAGAAGTCAGTAATACACCACTATGGCCAATAGAGGGAGCACAGAGCTTGAGCTATGTCAAGACACGAAAACGGTAACCCCAAGTAATCATGTGACATCAGTTACAGCTCTCGACTGAGTAATCCATACACCATGAACGCACGAAAAAATTACTGAAGTTGTGTTATCATTTAGTCATAAGGAGTTGTTCCAAGATTGCCACATGCCATAGGACAACACGATAAGTGTGTGATTTGTGGGGATCTAATGCTGAGACATTCACTGTTCAATAGATGTCCAAAGACAACCCTTTAAAGTGTATTGTGGCTGCATTTATCACACAGCTGTTATGATTGTGGAACAACTCACACAGGAAATTAGGTAAAACACTAAAAAACTCCAACTGACCCAGTCTGTACAGACTAGGGATTCTGAACCCGCAGTTCCTAGCGGTTCCTACATGGACTGGAATAGCCCTAATAACAGGCTAAATGACTGCAGCTTGGACCTATGCTGCCTGAAAGGCATTTAGTTCTTCACGTTCCTCCTAAGGAACCAGAGGGCAGAGCAAAGTGCTATTTAACTACAGAACGGAAGGAGTGCTGAGATAGAAAGGCATCCCTTAGTGATTTAAAACAAATCGCAAAATACAAAATGAAAAGATAAGGTACATACTGCCAGAGAGTATGCCGCCTACTTCCTAAACAACAAGCTGAAGATAGGTGCAGAGTGAAAAGCTTACTCAGCTTAGAGAGAAACCCTAGCTGGTCTGTCACTGACTGACATAAACAATGGCAGCATTGCTGGACATCCAAATGAGAATATCACCAGCAGGAAACACCACCAGGGGGACAGTATATACAGTATAGCTGCACCAGAAAGACAAATGAATTAATAATAATAATAATCTTTATTTTTATATAGCGCTAACATATCCGCAGCGCTTTACAGTTTTGCACACATTATCATCGCTGTCCCCGATGGGGCTCACAATCTAAATTAACGAAAATGCCTGTCAACCTAAAATACTAAAGCAATGGTACCAGACAATAAACACCAGGTGTAACTGATGAGGCTAAGCAGATAGAGAGGCCGACCACAAAGCACAGGCTCAAGGTCTAGAACCCAGACTAGTGATAAGCGAATATACTCGTTACTCGAGATTTCCTGAGCACGCTCGGGGGTCCTCCGAGTATTTGTAAGTGCTCGGAGATTTAGTTTTTCTTGCCGCAGCTGAATGATTTACATCTGTTAGCCAGCATAAGTACATGTGGGGATTCCCTAGCAACCAGGCAGCCCCCACATGTACATATGCTGGATAACAGATGTAAATCATTCAGCTGAGGTGAAAAAAACTAAAGCTCCGAGCACTAAAAAATACTCGGAGGACCCCCGAGCATGCTCGAGAAATCTCGAGTAACAAGTATAGTCGTTCATCACTAACCCAGACGCATGACAACAGCCAACAAGACACCTGCTTAGACAAATGGAATTTACACTGTAGCACAGGAATGACTACACAAAACTTGTATCATTCAGCAATACTTTTAACATACATTATGGAAAGTGCGTGCCAACCAATTTTTGGTAATTATTACAATATGACTAAAATAGTGAGGCAACAGCATGTAGTAAATAGTCTTAGCTTATTTTCACATGCATGCGTAGAGACTGCAATGACTGGACTAAACATAGGTCTTCTGACTCCAGTCTTGGCTACAATCACATATATGTGATGTTTTTTCATCCATGTGGCATTCATATTTTTCTCATATGTTTTTTTTTTTAAACTGATGCAGGTAGACTGTCTGAACTGTTTTATATACTATACAGACTCATAACAATTGTCCAATTAAAAATGGATGAAACTCAGATGTAACTCTGGAGTGCAATGTATTTTTCAGACTATAACACGGACTGGACCATAATATACACCCCAAATTTTCAGAAGGAAATACAAAAAAGAAATTAATGTGTCAAATGGGGATTCATCTTACAGTCCGAATTCAGCTTACCGGAGGGGATTGGCAGCGCCGGTGGAGCATGGTCACAGGGGGTGTTCTGTGGTCTGCCGATATTACTCCAATTCCAGACTGGGGCGGCAGTGCTCGTGGTGCTGGGGCTCTGCCGACATTTTCTGAAAGCTTGGAGCCCCGCACATCCATTGCTGTGATGCGGTGTCCTCCGGGAAATCCCATCCTAGGCTGGTTCGGCGGTCCTCTGTGGTGCAGGGGCTCCGCTGGCATTTTGTGAAAGCCCGGAGCCCCCGCACATCCATTACTGCGATGCGGTGGCCTCCGGGAAAATGGCCACCAGGAGCGGTGCATGTTCAGATTGACATCTCGGGTGCTGAGATCTCATCTCCCGAGATCTCGGCGCGAGATCTCGTTGCCAAGATCTCAATCTGAGCATGTGCCGCCCCGGCTCCCATTTTCCCGGAGGCCACCGCATTGCAGTAATGGATGTGCGGGGGCTCCGATCTTTCATAAAATGCTGGCAGAGCCCCCGCACCACAGAGCAACGCCGAACCTGCCGCACCAGCCTGGGAAGGGAGTGTGATCATCGCCCTGCAGCATCCAACAGCCGCAGAATCGCCCGACTCCTGCTGCCACCACACTACTTGTAAGTATATTCCGTCTATAAGATGCACCCCCATTTTCCCCCAACATTTTTTGGGAAAAAAGTGCATCTCATAGTTAGAAAATTACGGTATATCTTCCTAGTTTCGTCCACGTCTCACAGATCCCCAGAGACTTTAATGGCAAAGTCTGATAGGCATAGGACATGCTCTGAGTTTCACAGACCGGACACATAGATGCATTTTTAAAATAGATGTGCGTATGAATCAATGACACTCTATGGGCCTATGTGATATACGAGAAAAATTCGACAGCAAGAAGACATGCCACGTGGAGGTGTGAATGCATGTGCTTGAATCAAAAGACGTGTGGTCAGATTAGGAATTGCAATCAATAATCGGACCATGAAACATGGATGTCTTTATTAAAAAATCTCTTTTATAAAGGTCCCATAAATACTATGGTCTTTATGGTGACAGGCTATATATATATTTGTATTGTGTTACAAAGTAGATAGAAAAATATCAAAATGTGAAAGTCCTCAGTGGTTGATACCTTTCATCAGGCATAGTATAACATTGTGTCCTGTTGTTTATAAATACAGTATGTGTGTGGCTCTTCAGATATGGTATTATTCTATGCTTTATGAAGAGAACTGAGTAGTCATGAAAGCTTGCTATTTGTTACTGTGTTTTCAGTTATCCATTAAAAGGTATCAACCACTGAGAACTCTCAAATGAGGCCATGTGCACACTTTGCGTTTTTTACCGCGGAACCGCTGCGATTTTGCAGCTGTGGGTCCGCTGCAGTTTCCATTGCGTTTACAGTAACATGTAAACCCTATGGAAACCGCAAACCGCTGTGCACATGCTGTGGGAAAAACCGCGCGGGAACACAGCGGTTTACAACACACAGCATGTCACTTCTTTGTGCAGGATCGCGGCGGTTCTGCACCCATAGGAATACATTGATCCGCTTACTTCCCGCATGGGGCTGTGCTCTCCTCCAGGCCCCGGGAACCATATTTGTGGTAAAAAAAAAGAATTAAAATAAAAGATAATGATATACTCACCTCTCAGCGCTGCACGCGGCCGTCCGGTCTCAGGTTTGCTATGCGACCAGGACCTGCGGTGACGTCGCAGTCACATGACCGTGACGTCACGAAGGTCCTTCTCGCACAGCATCTTTGGAACCGGACTGCCGCTTGCAGCGCCGAGGAGATCGGGACGTCAGAGGGTGAGTATATCATTATTTTTAACATTAGTATTGATGCTGCATATTGCTGCATATGCGGCATCAATAGTAGGAGTAAATCCCGCAGCGGAACCCGCAACACAAACCGCGATAAATCTGCAGGGCTAACCGCAGCGGGTTTGCCCTGCAGATTTATCAAATCCGCTGTGGGAGAACCCACAGGGACCCGACGCTACGTGTGAACATAGCCTTAATCTTTTGGTAACATGCTACACACTCTGTGTGGTCTTTTCCATCTGTCCCTTAGGCTATGTGCACACGTATTCTTGGCTACTGCGGATTTTTCCGCAGCAGATTTGATAAATCTGCAGGGCAAAAACGCTGCATTTTTGCTGCAGATTTATCGTGGATTTACCGCAGATTTACCGTGGTTTTTCTGCGTTTTTTCCTGCGGTTTTACAACTGCGGTTTTCCATAGGGGCAGTTGTAAAATCGCTGCGGAATCCGCAGAAAGAAGTGACATGCTGCGGATTGTAAACCGCTGCGTTTCCGCGCGTTTTTTTTCCGCAGCATGTGCACAGCGTTTTTGGTTTCCCATAGGTTTACATTGAACTGTAAACGCATGGGAAAGCAAAATCCGCATCGTGTGCACATACCCTTAATGCTTACAACATATGGTTTTGGACTACATGAAGCTGCATAAATGGATCCCATTGCACTACATACGGTCGTTGTGACTCAGTGCACCTTCTATAGGTTTGCAAAGGGCAGTCATGAATACTTCTGTACATGTACAATCTAAGTATCTTCATACAGATGGACAAAGGAGAGTATGCAGGACTGTACAACCTGAAATCTTTAAGCCTGGGTCACACTGGCGAGTGCAATGAGAGAAACTTGTGCAAGTCTTTCACATCAATACCCGGCACTGCAGTGAAATACATGCAGCCGCACGCTCCGGTCCCGAGTGCCGGCGGCAGTGTCGGGTATTGATGCGAAAGACTTGCACAAGTTTGTCGCATTGCACTCGCCAGTGTGATCTCGGCCTAATATGCTCTCTGGGGAAAGAACAGACACTTAGCAACAGCTGATGAGTACAAGTGACTGCCTCCTAAATGTTGTCTGAAGAAAGTGACAGCATGAATTAGATGTGGGCTGCCCCTCAGTTAAAGTGCTGCCCAATGAGAACTTCTCGAAAAAATTTTAAAGGAAAATAATTTCATTAAATATAAAATGTATGAAAGATTTATCTACTGTCACTTAACACACAGAAGCTTGCAATGAGAGAAAAAAACATGGACTTTCCTGCCTTTGATGCGCAGGAACATACAGCCTTCATGGTAAGGGTTAAACTGACATTGCAAGTGAATGCAATGCTGAAATTAATGGCAGGTTTAAAATTGGGAGGCTGGGTTTGATGGTTTTGCTGAGAGTCAATCTTTTCAATAGAGAAGATATAGTCATATGTCACAGAGTCCTGTTTTCCAACTAGGGTTCCTTAACTCTTTCCAAGAGCAGCGTATTTTACAGAAGTGAACTACAGCCTACATGAAGATGCTTTGTGATGCAGTAAACATGTCGGATCTAAATGCCAGAACTGGACAAGGATTATCGTCACTCTTTACCAACATACTTTGAGTCAGGGATGGCATTCAGCGCTCCGTGGGAGTAAAAATATTTTTTAGCGGTTCTCCTGCTGTAGTAAGGTTGGGTTTCAGAAACTTAGATGATGAAAAAGTTTTGTCCTAGACCAGTGAATGTATTTTCCATGATATTAAATTTTGGACACAAACAAGATCTGCATTTGATGATGAAATGAATACTTTCAGAGCAAATGAATTAGAATTGTCCATATAAAGTATAGAAAGAAAAGTCTCTGATGAATGCAATCTAAAACAAAAGAAAGGGGTTGAGGGAGACCACCACTCAAAATTACAGTCTTTTACTTAACATTAACTTGGTGGGAACTATGTACAACAGATAACGGATGCATAGCTTCAGTAATGTTTCCTTTACAACGTGGAGTATCTTCACACATGGTCTCTGTACCTCTTCCAGGCTTACTTGCCTCTATAGCTAAGTTTTTTGCCTTCACCACAACCCAGCACTGTACTACAGTCCAGTAAGTGAGAGTCCAGTGAATCACTCTGTCCTTCTATCGCTTTTCCTTTCTCTGCTTAGGATCACGCTAATCACGGCCCCAATCTCCACTCGCTTTGGGGACACACAATTCATGTGGCTCTGGTGAGTACTCAGACTAAAGGTCTGCTCTAGCTGTAAGCTAGGCCCTGTCTGGCTCACTACCAGGAAGTCCTCTCTGATCTTGCTACATAGCCCTCTCTGGGCTAGTCCCAACTCGTAACTTATCCATACCTATTTACTACCTGTTGATAGGAAGAACACAACTTCATCAGATAACAATGTATAACATTATAAGGCATCATGTCTCAGAACATATCAAAAAGTGGGATTGAGGGCACAATTTCCATCTTCTTACAGGTCCACTATTACATCCAATAGAAAGATTCTAAAAAGTAAATAATATTAGCAATTTTCTCCAAACAATATAGAAAAAAAAATCCATGGAAGAGCTATCAGTGTGCATGTATTTCTAAGCTGAATACTATTTCTTGTTCACTGCAGAATTATCAAGAAAGCCAGAAATAGGTTTCTGACCTTCATGCTATTTCTATTAGTTGCTCTACAGTGATCAGTAAATTTCTTTTGTCAGGAAGGACTGTCAGCGGAAGGCTGACAGCTCTTAATAGGGCTATAGGGCTTCCACACAGATGATTTTGGTCAGTCACTTTGTCTAGTAGATCCCAAGTAGAGCCTTGTCCTTCACCATTTAACAATTGTACAGGTTTCTGGACATACACAAGGTCACTCACTCCCATATGTCCAAAAGGTAAATACTATGTTAGACACTTCTGTATTCATAACATAGCATGAACCATTACGGCACGTAGCCATCAGGATGGGAAGAGATTCCAACTCAAATATTGTAGCAATATGTTATATGTTCATGTGGCCTCTAGGGGTCTCACTACTTTTATGTGTGTTCTATATTCTTTGTTTGGAACTTGTTGGATGTTGTTGTACTCGGAATTCATGTAATGGAGGTTGAGACATGATGTGAATAAAGAGCCTGGAGATACTCACAGAGTGTGATTTATGACAGGATTCATCAAACAGAACATGGTGGCAGCCTGGCAGCCGGGCACAGAACCTGCAAATTCTTAGAGCTTATATGAGGCTGGAAGTACAGATTCCCTGACAGTACAGAAAAATGGAGACTGGTCTGAAGCCCCCTCAGAGACTGGATGTCACTTCATGTAATCTGTCCCAGACTTGGAGACATTGGAAGGAAGAGTTTACACTGTATGTGGATCTGACTGTGGGCCCCACTGATGACAAACGGAAAGTAAAGCTGTTTTATTACCTAATTGGGGAAAATGGCAGAGAATTAGCCCACACCTTGCTCCCAGACACAGACAACCTCCTCCTAGCAGACATTGTGCAGGCATTTGATAAACACTGTGACGCAAAGAAGAATGAGACGGTGAAAAGATATAAGTTTTTCACAAGACATCAGGAGGATGGTGAAAATGTGGACAGATATCTGACAGAGCTGAGGAGACTTGCAGAAACATGTGGCTTTGGAGAGATCAGGGACAGTCTAATCAAGGACAGAATGGTGTGTGGCATAAAGGACAGTCATCTCAAAGAAAGATTACTGAAAGAGGAAGGCATGACTTTAGAGAAATGTATGCAAATCTGCAGGGCTGCTGAGCTCACAAAGCACAGCCTGAAGATGATGGCAGGCACCAGTGAGAATGATGATGACAAGGTACATGCAGTATCTATGAAAGGAAAGACAGGACCAGATGTTAGGTCTCGAGTTCCCGCTTCTGCACAGGGGGAATCTCGAGCCATCTCCGCTGCGGTCTCCCATTCTTATCCAGCCGCAGTGGAGTCTGCTCAGCAGGGACGTCGGTCCCAGCGTCTTGCTCAGTCTCACTCTGTACAGAGAGTTACTGCTGCTTCTTCAGCTTCTGCCATTAAAGCCAGTGCTGGTTAGCAGGGAGCGGACTTCTCTGGGACTAAGTCCTTGTCTGCACGCACTGAGCATGCCCAGGGCAAGATCTCCCGTTGGAGATCGAGGGTCATGTGCTCAGGCTCTGCAGCACATTCCATTGGTCCTCTTGGCAGGTCTTGGAAGGGCAAAGTTTCTGTGGCCACTTCCTGTGCTGCAACTATATAAACTGCGCATGACCGCACGGCCATGCGCTAGTGTACATTTGCATACGTGTGTTTGTTGTGAGTGCAAGTCGTCCTTGGATACCCCTACCCTATTGTATGACTGTTCGCGTAAGGTGTATGGCTGCTATCTAGCGTCCGACTAACCTCACTACGTCTTACACACAACATAGCGTCTAATTGCTGTGACCGCCAGTGCGGCGCCATGCGCTTTCACAGCGCTTTCCTGACCCAAGCCTGGGTGGTTAGTTGCGTTCGCCAGTGCGGCACCGCATGCACTCTTGTGCCTTAATATTATTATTTAGTTTCCTTACACACCCAGTTGCGGTGTTGTGCCAGCAAGGGTCTAATCGGACTTCAATCCTAGTTGGGGTTGAGTTCGCTGACTACTTGCTTGCGCTCTATGTGCAGTACCGCGGTCCTGTGACGCAACAGGATCGCTTCCTTCACGCTGGGTGAAGTTTAACCCACGTGTGTATACTTATGAGCACCGCCATATAGTCCGTCATTACTTGGCAGCAGGTTCCATCTCTGCACGGTGGACCCCGGGCTGCGAACGCACCATACTCTATCTGTCTTATTATTTGGTGCGTTCCGCTAGCCCTAACACCAGACTACCCTATAAACACTGTCCACTGCAAGTATTGTGGGAAAAGACATCAGAGAGACAAAACCAAGTGTCCAGCAAATGGGGAAACCTGCAGGTCATGTGGCAAGAAGAATCATTCCTCTGCTGTATGCAGGCAAGGAAGAGGCAAACAGTACAGACAGCTCCACACTGTGACACCAGACACTGACAGTGCAGAGGACATTACATGGCTACAAATGCAGTCTACAACAGAGAAAGTCAATGTAGTCGGGCAGTCAGTAGTGAAGGATGCCAAGCAGCTCTATGCAACATTCTTGTTGGATGAGAAGCCCATTAGATTTCAGCTGGATTGTGGAGCAAGCTGCAATGTAATTTCATTTGATCTGCTAAACAAACAGGTTTCTATTGAGCCAACTGACAAGGTACTGGTGATGTACAAAAAAGTGTTCTGAAACCAATGGGGACATGTAAGCTAAAAATACGAAACCCATGTAACAGAAAGAGTTATAGAGTTGAATTTACCGTGTTACGGGGTGGTAACCATGTACCATTACTGGGAGTAAAAGCAGTTCAGGCAATGGACTTAATAAAAGTACAGTCTCAGAACATTATGTCTGTTGAAGTTGCCCAGGATATACAAAATCCAAAACTAAATGCAGAGCACAACTTGGACATGCAGAAAATAAAAGCAGGGTATGCTGATGTATTTGAAGGTGATGGATGCTTTGAAGGTAAATATAGGCTAGAAATTGACAACACAGTGCAGCCCACCAGATTACCTACAAGAAGAGTGCCTGTAGCGTTAATGCAACCGCTGTAAGTAGAACTGCAAGATCTACAGAGAAGAGGCATGATAGCACCAGTCCATAAGAGCACAGATTGGATCAGCAGTTTGGTCATAGTGCAGAAACCATCGGGCAAGTTAAGAATATGTATTGATCCTAATCAACTCAACAAGGCGCTGAAACGAAATCATTACCCAATGCCAACATTAGATGATGTTCTACCAGATTTATCAAAGGCTAAAATATTTTCTGTATGTGATGTAAAAAATGGATTCTGGCATGTGGCCCTGACTGAAGATTCAAGTTTATTGACAACATTTTCTTCACCATTTGGACGCTTTAAATGGCTGAAAATGCCCATGGGACTAAAACCTGCTCCAGAGATATTCCAGCAGAAATTGATGCAGGCTTTGGAAGGACTTACTGGAGTGAAGACAATAGCGGATGATATCCTAGTAGTGGGAGAAGGTGAAAATATGGAATCTGCAATCAAGGATCACGATCAGAAGATGATACAATTTTTGGACAGACGCAGAAAAAAAAACATAAAGCTGAATTTGGACAAATTCAAATTGAAAATGACAGAAGTGGCCTATATTGGTCATCGACTGACTTCAACTGGGGTCAAAGTGGATCCTGAAAAGGTGAGAGCAATACAAGATTTGCCTACCCCTACTGATGTTTCTGGAGTACAACGATTTTTGAGCATGGTGAATTATCTCTCAAAATTTTGCAGACATCTGTCAGACATGTGTGAGCCACTGAGACAGCTAACCCACAAAGATGTGCGCTGGGAATGGACGGAAAGCCAGGAGACTGCTTTCCGAGCAGTAAAGAATGCCATTGCAGATACAGCAACCCTAAAGTATTTCGATCCAGATCGAGAAGTGGTGGTACAATGTGATGCTTCGGAAAAAGGCCTTGGAGACACATTAATGCAGAACAAACAGCCAATTACATTTGCAAGCAGATCCCTTACAACAACAGAGCAGGGATATGCGCAGATTGAGAAGGAACTACTGGCTGTGGTATTTGGGATGGAGAAGTTTCACCAGTACACCTACGGTCGACGGGTAACAGTGCAGTCGGATCACAAACCATTGGAGAGCATTACAAAGAAACCATTACTAAATGCCCCAAAGAGACTACAGCGCATGCTGTTGCGACTTCAGAAATATGATGTTGACATCGGGTACTGTCCAGGAAGAGACTTACTGATTGCAGATACGCTAAGCAGAGCTTACCTTCCTATCACAAATGATGAGGAGGAAGACATTGAAACCATCAATATGTGTAACTACCTTGCAGTGTCAAAAGAAAAGGTCAAGCAAATCCAGACTTTTACAGAGAAGGATAAAAGTCTCCAGAGTTTAAAGACTGTCATCTTGCAGGGCTGGCCAAAATACAAGCAGCATGCTCCGAGGGAAGTCTCACCATTCTTCCACATAAGAGATGAATTGTCAGTGCAGCAAGGAATCATCTTTAAAGGAGACAGGGCTGTTATACCTGAAGTTCTCAGAAGAGGCATATTGAAGACATTGCACTCTTCTCACTTAGGCATGGAAGGATGCCTACATCGTGCACGAGAATCAGTTTATTGGCCAGGAATGAATGACCACATAAAAAATTACATAGCACAATGTGAAATATGTGCATCCTGCAATGATAAGCAACCAAAGGAGACATTGCAACCTCATGAAATTCCACATAGGCCTTGGTCAAAAATAGGAACAGACTTGTTCACATGGAATGACAAAGAATACCTGATTACAGTGGACTATTTCTCTAACTTCTGGGAGGTTGATTTGGTGCAGGACACAAGGGCGAAAACAGTGATTAAAAAACTCAAGGCCCATTTTGCCAGGTATGGCATTCCAGATATCGTTTTCTCTGACAATGCGGCACAGTTTACGTCGGAAGAATTCAAAACTTTCAGTAAGAAATGGGAATTTGAACACCAGACGTCTTCTCCAAGATATCCTCAGAGTAATGGGAAAGCAGAGTCAGCAGTAAAAACGGCCAAAAGACTCATGCAGAAAGCAAAATAGGCGGGTGCTGATGTATATCTGTCTATACTGGATCATAGAAATACACCCACCCAAGGCCAAGACAGCAGTCCGGCACAGAGGCTCATGAGTAGGCGTACAAAGACACTAGTACCAACTGCGTGTCCTCTGTTAGAGCCAAAGCTGCTGGGAAACATCGAAGCTAAATTACAGAAGAATCAAGCTAGGCAAGCTTTCTATTACAATAAATCTGCAAAGGATCTGCCGGAGCTCCAGAGAAATGACAACATTCGGCTGCAGCCAAGCACCACATTTGACAAACACTGGCAAAAGTTGTCCAGAAACTGGGACCGCGGTCTTACGAAATTCTAACAGACGACGGAAGAAGACTAAGGAGGAATCGAAGATATTTGAGGAAAACGCAAGAAAGAGATGATTCATGGCCTTTTGAACAGTATCCAGACACCCAAGACAACGAGGCAAGTACAAGTCAGGCACCAACAGTGACAGCTGACCATCAGGGTGAGGACTCTGGCCAGAGACAGACAATATCAGAAGAACTATCAGATGTACCAGATGTAGAAAGTGACACATCTTATATTACCAGAGCTGGCAGAATTAGCAAAAAGCCGGCGCACCTCAAAGATTATATCTAACTGGACGTACTAGGTTAATTTCTAACTTTGTCATAGTATACATTAGTTTAGTATCTTTTATTGTTCCTCTAGTTAAAAGAGAAAGGATGTAGCAATATGTTATATGTTCATGTGGCCTCTAGGGGTCTCACTACTTTTATGTGTGTTCTATATTCTTTGTTTGGAACTTGTTGGATGTTGTTGTACTCGGAATTCATGTAATGGAGGTTGAGACATGATGTGAATAAAGAGCCTGGAGATACTCACAGAGTGTGATTTATGACAGGATTCATCAAACAGAACAAATATAACATATAAAAATGTAGGGAATGCCCTTCACCCAAGGGGCCTTCCCTACATACTGCGATCTCACCCTACTCTTAGGTAATATACCACTGATTCTTTCACATTTTATAATCTTGCTGGGTGTATGCTAGGGATATGGTCGCTCTGGGATTACAAAGATAGGAGTAGTGAGGTAATGCAGATCTTAATATCCTTTTAGACTTATGCACTAGCACTTTACTTTTACCTTGCTCTCCACTTTGCTATCTATCCTTTGACCAACAGATGTGGGTTTGCATACTTATTATCAGCATATAATGTAATGTAATTATTCAGATACCTCACCAGACTATTAGTGGATATTGCTGAGCTTCCGACCCCCCCCACCCCACCCTTTCTTGGAGGTTTTCCCTTTTTTTATGGTATATGTTTTTATATTATTAGGTTCTGTAGAAGGACGTAGATCTGGGTATTTATTATGATGGAATATAGGCTGAACTGGATGGACAAATGTCTTTTTTCGGCCTTACTAACTATGTTAATAAAAAACTATGTTAAAACTATGTTAATATATATTTAATCAACATAATATTATGTTTTTTGTTTTTATATATTATGTTTGAGTTGGAATCTCTTCCTATCCTGATGGCTACGTGCTGTACTGGATCATACACAAGGGCACGTAGGTTAGGTCCACATAATAGTGACTGGCCAATGGAGCAAGCTTGCAAAGAGTAGTAAGAAAACAGCATTAAAAGCAGGAGGTCAGTGACGCAAACAGAATCATCAGGCAGACAGATTATCTAAACACTGCCAAGGTCAAAAACAAGAATCAAAGAGGATGAACAAGTACCAAACAACAGGAGTGAACAAGAGCAAGTATTAACTATTACTGGTAAACCTCAATCAAGGCATCACCAGAGGAGACATCCTGACCCAGTCAAGACATCAACTGGGAAGACCTGCCCAAATCAGGACACAACCTAAGAAGCTCGGCCCCAATCATGACATCTCCTCAGAAGAAACACTACCCCTTAGGAGAAGCTGTGTCAAAATCATGACACCTCCTGAGGACATGCATTATCCCAATCAGATCATTACCTAAGAAGGAGCCTAGCTCCAATCAAAACATTACATGAGGAGAAATCACGTTGCAAACAGGACGTTAACTGAGTAGAACCCCATCCCCAATCAGGACAACACCTGAGGAGCATTCCAGCACCAATCAGGAAATTAGCTGGGAAGATTTTACCTAAACAGGATCACCCGAGTAGAAGCTCCTCAATAATCTGTACATCACTTGAGAAGAAGACCTACTCCAATCAGGACATCCTGTGAGGAGATGCAATGTACATCTAAGGAGAAGTCCAGCAACAAACAAGACATCACCTGAAGGAAACACCTGCCCAAATCAGAACATTAACTGAGTAAAATCCCTGTCCCAATCAAGACAACCCAGCAGGAATTTAACACTGCTATGTCCTGCACTCCTGACCCTGGCTGCTGCAGGCCCAGATACTACCTTGCAGTGACACCTGGTAGCTATACTGCGGCCCAAGCCTATCCTCGCCATCAGAGGTGCTAGTGAAGACCAGGTAGTCACTTAGTCATGCCCCTCCAGGGTAAGCTTGGCCAGTGGCGCAGGGGGTCCACACCCACCAGCATTAACATTACCCAGAGAATCAACTGAGAAGATGCCCTGCACCAATCAGGACATAACCTGAGAAGAAACCCTTCATAAATCAGAACATCACCTGAGGAGAAGCCTTGTCTAAGTCAGGACATCTAAACAGAAGAAGCCCTGTCTCAATCAAGTTATTGTTAAGAAGCCTTACTCCAATCAAGACATTCCCTAAGAAAAAGTTCTGAAAAAAAAAAAAAATTAGGATATCACCTGAGGAGAAGCCTCATCATTGTCATGAAATCTAAGAAGAAGCCCTGTCCCTATCAAAATACCATCCGTTGAGAAGCCCTACCTCAATCAGGACATCACCAGAGAACAATCCCTGCAACAGTCAGGACATCTGACTGAGCAGGAACCCTAACCCGAGCAGAATGTTAGCTGAGGAGAACCCCTGCCCTAATGATAACATCCCACGGTGAAAACGTACTCCAATCAGGACATCACCTGGAAAGACTTGCCCCAAGCAAGACATCAACTGAGTAGAAGCCTTGACCTAATCAAGACATCACCTAAGAAGACGTCCTGTCCCAATTATGTATTCACCTGAGGAGAAGCAGTGCCCCAATCAAGGCATAAGCTAAAGAGAAGCCCAGTCTCAATCAAGATATCCCTTGATTTGAAGCCCTGCACCAATCCGGACATCTCTTGAAAAGATGCTCTATCCTAATCAGGACATCACCTGAGTAGAAGCGCTGCAATAATCAGGACAACACATGAGGAGAAGCTGTAACCCAATCAGAAAATCCTCAGAGGAGAAACCCAGCATCAATCATGACACCACCTGAGGAAAAGACATGCCGCAAACAAGACATCCCCTGAGGAGAAGTCCAGCAGAAATCAAAACATCACCTGAGGAAAAACACCGCCCCTCCACCTTGGAATGATGTCGCTTACAAATGTTATGGAGAGGTCATATACGTTAATGAAAGGTGGAGGGGAGGAAATTGCAGGCAGACAGTGCCGAAAGTGGTCAGAACCCATCAGGCCATTTGGTACAGATTTTCATGCAATTAATTTTCAAAGGAATGCTGTGCTAATGTGCAATATAAAGTTGTTGCAGGAATGTGCCATAACATGCATATAAAATGGCAGAAACAATCTCTAAAAGAAAACTTCAGATAGAAGATGGCATGGAAATGTCAATCGGCAGATGAATTTATTGTTTTATTGCTGGGGCATAGTACGGCTAATACAGTCCTGCTCATCGTTAATGACACCCATGAAGTTTAAGTATGGTACACAATGTGGAGTACATCCTGAAAAAAATGAATCAAGCAAAACAGTTTTTTTTATATAGAGTACTTATGATAAATACAAAAGAGCAAATGATAAACAATAATTTAAAACAAAAAACAATGGGAGGGTAAAACCAAAAAACCTAAAGCTTGCTGTGACACCGGTATAGGCACCCTTTACATTAAATTAGTATAGAAACGCATTTTGACTCACCTGTGGTAAATCACAAATGAGAATCACCTGTGATTAATTGTCTGTGCCCATGTGAGATGAATTAGCAAATGAATGATGACTTCAGCGTTTAAAAAAGCCACATGGTAGGCCCTATTCCTTTGTCACAACTGTAAAGACAAAGGAGCTGTCTGAGGACATCAGAACTGCTATTATTAGCAAACACAAGACTTCTAAATGGTATAAGGCCATTTACAAAGACCTTGATGTCCCAGTTTCAACAGTGTGTAATGTTATTAAGAGGTTTGTCAAGCATGTAACTGTCAAGAACCTTCCTGGACGTGGGGAAAAGAGGAAAACTGACAAGAGATGTCTTCGAAGGTTGGTGCGAATGGAGGAAAAAACACGTCAAACACTGAAAGACCTGAAGGCCAACTTGGAACAGTCTGGGGTCATGGTTTCAACATGTACCATACGCCGCCCACTAAACCAAGCAGAGCTTTATGGGCGAGGGCCAAGGAAGAAACCACTGCTGAAGAAAAGAATCCAAAAAGGAACCCTATTTTGCTCTGCCTACGTCCTACGTCTTGCTGCCAACCTGAAGTATGCATATATGGCTGAAAATGATCCATACTATGACTCTGTATCATTATAGTCAATGACCCCAATCAGTGCATGTAGAATTACATGGTCAGTGGGCGCTCTCGTCCGCTGGCCCGGCTCTCTTTAGAAAGACTGCATGGACCAGGGCTCATACCACTGCTCTCTCTCCCCGTGGGCAGAACACTACTCAGACAACTCAGAGTGAGAGTAAAACAGTGTGGCAATTATTTATTGAACCAACACACAATAGCATATAGAACAGTCCCAGCAAATGCCCAAGATGGTGCAAATTACAGAGTCTCACCCTTCCGCTGACTCGCTGGGATTAGAGTTTCCTGTGCAAAATACCCCCACCAGTGGTTCCCCGCTTCTGGCGGGCCCCCACAGTGAGGAGGTGACAACAAGCTTAGGAAGCTGACAGTCCATTGATGTACAAGGCCAGGTGACTTGATTGTCCCAGCCGAGATTCTCTAAATGTCTTTTAGGGTTTGGTGACAGTCAATGAGGCAGCCATGTATTTCTTCATGTGGAGTGATGATGCCATGACTTCTGTAATGTAGAGTCTCTCTGAACATAGTCAGATCTTCCTTTTTATAGGTCACAACTTCTCATTCAGTCATTCCACCACAGGCTTGGGTGAACGCGGTAGGAGGCCATCCCTCACTGCTGGAGTGTTCAAACAACATGCATGGATTGTCCTTCATATTGCAGAGCACCAATGGGTTATCAACATATTAACAAACATTCAAACATTGTGCCTTTGTTTCCCAAAGATAGTAAAACAATACTAGGACTGCAATACTAGGATAGATACAATAGCTAATTAGAAGTTAGTTAACAAATGTCAATCTTCCTCGGTCAGGGGCTCCATGCAAGTTCTTGCCTCGTGGGGTAAGAAATGGATGATTCTAAGAAAGGTCAGGAATCAGCCCAGAATTACATCAGTGACCTGAAGAGAGCTGGGACCATAGTCTCAAACATTACCGTTAGTAACACTCTACGCCATTGTGCATTAAAATACTGCAAGGTACGCAAGTGTAAGAGTGTGACAGAAGCTGTCATGCGTATCTCTCCCTAATGACAATGTGTGTACAATAAGTGTGTTGTAATGTAAATTATGCTTACGTGTACCTTACTAATAATGATGTGGTTGTTAAATTGTATAAGGTCTTTAAATCTAATCTTATGTGCCATGATATTCTTACAAGACTAATGAAAGATTGAAAGGATAAGAGGTTAGCTATAAATTAGGATAGGATTGGGTTTAGTATAGTGGGGCACAATAGAGTCAGGAAAACTAGGGTGCCAGTTTAGGAATAGGAAATAAGGAGATCTCCAAGTTGGGAGGGGTAAGAGTGAGTGAACGAGTTGGTCAGTGCGACACTTCTTGATTCTCAGTCAATCAGTGGGAGCAGTGTACAGTAGTGTATTAGAGTTGTAACGTTAAGAAGGTGCTGGAGAGTGATACAGGAGATGGCAGACCAAACCAGAGGACCATACTGTACGGAAAGGCACAAAACACTTGGGAAAAGCAGAATACAGTTGGCCGCCACTTGGTGCGATGGTATTCCATAGAGAATCCGGGGCCTATGGCTCGAATCAGGACAGAAAAAACTTTTTCACGTCCCAGTGAAGGGGAGTCAGAGTGGGAACCAGTGCAGGAATGTGGGCGCAGGAATATGGGGATCCAAGAGCCAGGATGAGCATCTCAGAGGCTAGAGGAGCCAGCATTGAGAGGGAAAGCTCAGGTTGAAAATGGGATTGCTGAGCCAGGAAGAACATCTGAGAGGCTAGAGGAGCCAGCATTGAGAGGGAAAGCTCAGGCTGAAAACATTAACTTGTGCTGTACTGAAACTGCCATGGATTGTAGGTTATCGAGTAAATTTGCACTGTTAAAGGGGAATACAGTGTCTGTTCCTGAGTGTGTGATATCATCCGGAGATGGGACTATGGGATCAGCAGGACCTGAAAATGCAAACTTAAGCCTTATGCAATACTCCCACACCACACAACAGATGGGACATTGTGCTTTCTTTGCAGGGTGCCAGGGTGGCCGGAACAGCAGCCTCTCGCCATGACTACCACCCTGGTCACCTCACACCACAAGGTTTCCCTGCTGATGCCAGGACATGTCCAGGCCCATTTGAAGTTCAACAATGACCATCTGTATGATCAAAAGGAGAGATTGGAGAAGGTTATGTGGTCAGATGAGACTAAAATAGAACTTTTTGTAATCAATTCCACTCGCTGTGTTTGGAGGAAGAAGGATTACAACCCCAAGAACACCTTTCCAACCATGAAGCATGGTGGGGGAAATATCATACTTTGGGGGTCCTTCTCTGCAAAGGATGACTGCACGGTACTGAAGGGAGGATGGATGGATGTACCATGAGATTTTGGCCATCAACCTCCTTCCCTCAGTAAATGCTGATCTGTATGAAGGAGTGGGCCAAAATCCCTGCTGCTGTGTGTGCAAACTTGGTCAAGAACTACAGGAAACGTCTAAAATTGCAAACAAAGATTAAGTTGTGTTTTTCTATTGTTTCAAATATTTATTTTATGCAATAAAATCCAAATTAATTATGTAAAAATCATAAAATGTGATTTTCTGGATTTTTAAGATTCTGTTTCTCACAATAGAAGTGTACCTATGATATAAAATTACAGACCTCTCCATCCTTTGTAGGTGGGAAAACCTGCAAAATCAGCAATGTATAAAATACCTATTTTCCCTAATGCAGGTCATAGGAAACAGAATAAAATCATATTTGCCATCTGATGTCTTATTCCAAAGAAATCCAGGTATTTACTATATGCAAAATAGCTTGTCCAGGTTATAGGGAGGATGTTGCCTGGAAGATAACTCGGCCTCCAGAGCTTGAAGGGTGGTTACCAGTGTGAGACAAGTAATTAACACAGAACAGGAGAAATTAAATTTGTCTTCTTCCAAACACATTTTCTGCTTCTCTATGAGCTCTACTGTATTGCAACAATATTGCAACCCTGTCTACCTGTGAGCTGGAAAGGAGAGGAGAGCGCGGCCATCACACTGGTAAATCGCCATTCCATTTAAAGTAAGCTCTGGAGGCAGAGTTATCTCCAGGCAGCTTCCTACCCATAGCCTGGAAGAGGTCATTTACATAAAGTGATAAAAGGTAATTTATCAACAATAAGGCATCTGATATGAGACTTCTTTTAGTGGCTCCCCAAAAAGTACTTGAATTATATACTTTTATGCAATAAAATGTAATTAGAACTATACTGCTACCATTAAAAGACATTTCAAAACATTTGAAATCAGCTGAAATTTTTGATCCATTTGTCACCTGAATAGATATTATGTTCTCTTAGGAAGCCATATTTGGTGGGCCCACCGGTGAGGGGGACGATAGCAACCCTGCACACGTTGTAGCTCACAACTGCTGAGCATTAACAGAAATTAAGACGGACATTTATTTGCCGGCTCTTGAAATGTTTAAACTGGGGTTTTAAATATTTAATAAGGAGCGAGCCTGCTGCAGAGAAAAAAGAGAGAGAGTCAAGCTGGGAGAAAAGATGGGATGGTGCTGTAAGCATGAGGGAGACTGCGCATTGTGTGTTAACCCCTTGCAAGAAAATCATTACAATTGCTAATCTCTATTAATAATATACTTTATATTCATTTTTAACTGTTGGTTTACTCAAAGTTCCTATAGATCTATACAGGCTTAATGATTCAAAACATTACACTTGGCTACACTTGCTCTTTACATTCAATCACAGGGAAAATTAACACTTGGGAACATACAGGAAAGATATATATCTTGGTACCGTGTTAGCCAGTAGATAGAAAACTATTTAGAATTGAGAGTCCTCAGGACTCAGAGGACTCTCAATTCTAAATATATTTCACCTGGGAACATAACAGTTGAGCCATCCTCAGTGCTTTGCCAGTGGATATATACCACAGACTGGAAGAAGGTGAACATGGAAACATGGAAAACTGATGGACTAGCTAAATTACAGTATGTTTTGTGTTTATGATGAGAACATTGAGTAAGCATGCCTAAAAATGTGTATTTAGTATTTTGAAACTTATTTGTGTGCCAAAAATAATCTATTTAAACTTTATCTATCTATCTATACTTTTTTCCTTTATACCACTTTCTTCTATCTTTTATTTAATCTATCGACAATATCTAGCTACAATATCAATCTAGTCATCTACAGCATCTATCTATGGTATCTATCAATCCACCTACAGTATCTATCTCTCTATCTATAATACATAACTATAGTATCTATCGATCCACCTACAGTATCTCTCTATTTATAATACCTATCTATAGTATCAATCGATCCACCTACAGTATCTCTCTATTTATAATACATATCTATAGTATCTATCGATCCACCTACAGTATCTCTCTATTTATAATACGTATCTATAGTATCAATCAATCAACAGTACATGTTTATATATCTACAGTATCTATCTACTTACAGTATCTACAGTATCTATTTATCTAGCTATCCATCTATGAACAGTATCTATTTATCTATCTACAGTTTGTATCCATACTACAGTATTTTTCTAGATTTAAGTAGCAGGATTGGAAGTGTTTCTGCGCTCTTCGGAATACAACACAATTAGTGGTTTGATTAAATTGCAGGTTTATTGTCAACACGTTTCAGAGACAACAGACTCCTTCTTCAGGACCCCCATACATACATTAAAAACTGTTAGGGTTTAGGGTTACTTATGTATGGGGGTCCTGAAGAAGGAGTCTGTGGACTCTGAAACACGTTGACAATAAACCTACAATTTTATCAAACCACTAATAGTGTCGTATTCCAGAGAGCGCAGAAACACTTCCAATGTTGCTACTTAAATCTACTGTTTCATGGAAGCTGCTGCATCTGGTTTTTCAGGCTCTATATAAGAGTTGTGTCTCACATAACCTCACAAGGTGAGCGGTTCTATCTTTAATTACCAACATTGTAATGTGGATAAGATGCTATTGCACTTTTGCATTTCTTTACAGTATCTATCTACTCATCTACAGTTCTATTCATCCATCCATCGTGTTTATTTATCTAGCTACTGTATCTATCTTCTCATCTACAGTATATACAGTGGAGCAAAAAAGTATTTAGTCAGTCAGCAATAGTGCAAGTTCCACCACTTAAAAAGATGAGAGGCGTCTGTAATTTACATGATAGGTAGACCTCAACTATGGGAGACAAACTGAGAAAAAAAAATCCAGAAAATCACATTGTCTGTTTTTTTATCATTTTATTTGCATATTATGGTAGAAAATAAGTATTTGGTCAGAAACAAACAATCAAGATTTCTGGCTCTCACAGACCTGTAACTTCTTCTTTAAGAGTCTCCTCTTTCCTCCACTCATTACCTGTAGTAATGGCACCTGTTTAAACTTGTTATCAGTATAAAAAGACACCTGTGCACACCCTCAAACAGTCTGACTCCAAACTCCACTATGGTGAAGACCAAAGAGCTGTCAAAGGACACCAGAAACAAAATTGTAGCCCTGCACCAGGCTGGGAAGACTGAATCTGCAATAGCCAACCAGCTTGGAGTGAAGAAATCAACAGTGGGAGCAATAATTAGAAAATGGAAGACATACAAGACCACTGATAATCTCCCTCGATCTGGGGCTCCACGCAAAATCCCACCCCGTGGGGTCAGAATGATCACAAGAACGGTGAGCAAAAATCCCAGAACCACGCGGGGGGACCTAGTGAATGAACTGCAGAGAGCTGGGACCAATGTAACAAGGCCTACCATAAGTAACACACTACGCCACCATGGACTCAGATCCTGCAGTGCCAGACGTGTCCCACTGCTTAAGCCAGTACATGTCCGGGCCCGTCTGAAGTTTGCTAGAGAGCATTTGGATGATCCAGAGGAGTTTTGGGAGAATGTCCTATGGTCTGATGAAACCAAACTGGAACTGTTTGGTAGAAACACAACTTGTCGTGTTTGGAGGAAAAAGAATACTGAGTTGCATCCATCAAACACCATACCTACTGTAAAGCATGGTGGTGGAAACATCATGCTTTGGGGCTGTTTCTCTGCAAAGGGGCCAGGATGACTGATCCGGGTACATGAAAGAATGAATGGGGCCATGTATCGTGAGATTTTGAGTGCAAACCTCCTTCCATCAGCAAGGGCATTGAAGATGAAACGTGGCTGGGTCTTTCAACATGACAATGATCCAAAGCACACCGCCAGGGCAACGAAGGAGTGGCTTCGTAAGAAGCATTTCAAGGTCCTGGAGTGGCCTAGCCAGTCTCCAGATCTCAACCCTATAGAAAACCTTTGGAGGGAGTTGAAAGTCCGTGTTGCCAAGCGAAAAGCCAAAAACATCACGGCTCTAGAGGAGATCTGCATGGAGGAATGGGCCAACATACCAACAACAGTGTGTGGCAACCTTGTGAAGACTTACAGAAAACGTTTGACATCTGTCATTGCCAACAAAGGATATATTACAAAGTATTGAGATGAAATTTTGTTTCTGACCAAATACTTATTTTCCACCATAATATGCAAATAAAATGTTAAAAAAACAGACAATGTGATTTTCTGGATTTTTTTTCTCAGTTTGTCTCCCATAGTTGAGGTCTACCTATGATGTAAATTACAGACGCCTCTCATCTTTTTAAGTGGTGGAACTTGCACTATTGCTGACTGACTAAATACTTTTTTGCCCCACTGTATCTATAGCATAGTAACATAGTTAGTAAGGCCGAAAAAAGACATTTGTCCATCCAGTTCAGCCTATATTCCATCATAATAAATCCCCAGATCTACGTCTTTCTACAGAACCTAATAATTGTATGATACAATATTGTTCTGCTCCAGGAAGACATCCAGGCCTCTCTTGAACCCCTTGACTGAGCTCGCCATCACCACCTCCTCAGGCAAGCAATTCCAGATTCTCACTGCCCTAACAGTAAAGAATCCTCTTCCATGTTGGTGGAAAAACTTTCTCTCCTCCAGACGCAAAGAATGCCCCCTTGTGCCCGTCACCTTCCTTGGTATAAACAGATCCTCAGCGAGATATTTGTATTGTCCCCTTATATACTTATACATGGTTATTAGATCGCCCCTTAGTTGTCTTTTTTCTAGACTAAATAATCCTAATTTCGCTAATCTATCTGGGTATTGTAGTTCTCCCATCCCCTTTATTAATTTTGTTGCCCTCCTTTGTACTCTCTCTAGTTCCATTATATCCTTCCTGAGCACCGGTGCCCAAAACTGGACACAGTACTCCATGTGCGGTCTAACTAGGGATTTGTACAGAGGCAGTATAATGCTCTCATCATGTGTATCCAGACCTCTTTTAATGCACTCCATGATCCTGTTTGCCTTGGCAGCTGCTGCCTGGCACTGGCTGCTCCAGGTAAGTTTATCATTAACTAGGATCCCCAAGTCCTTCTCCCTGTCAGATTTACCCAGTGGTTTCCCGTTCAGTGTGTAATGGTGATATTGATTCCTTCTTCCCATGTGTATAACCTTACATTTATCATTGTTAAACCTCATCTGCCACCTTTCAGCCCAAGTTTCCAACTTATCCAGATCCATCTGTAGCAGAATACTATCTTCTCTTGTATTAACTGCTTTACATAGTTTTGTATCATCTGCAAATATCGATATTTTACTGTGTAAACCTTCTACCAGATCATTAATGAATATGTTGAAGAGAACAGGTCCCAATACCGACCCCTGCGGTACCCCACTGGTCACAGCGACCCAGTTAGAGACTATACCATTTATAACCACCCTCTGCTTTCTATCACTAAGCCAGTTACTAACCCATTTACACACATTTTCCCCCAGACCAAGCATTCTCATTTTGTGTACCAACCTCTTGTGCGGCACGGTATCAAACGCTTTGAAAAAATCGAGATATACCACGTCCAATGACTCACCGTGGCCCAGCCTATAGCTTACCTCTTCATAAAAACTGATTAGATTGGTTTGACAGGAGTGATTTCTCATAAACCCATGCTGATATGGAGTTAAACAGTTATTCTCATTGAGATAATCCAGAATAACATCCCTCAGAAAGCCTGGCCTATAATCTATCTATAGTATAGCATCTATCTATAGTATCTATATATAGTATCTCTCTATCTAGTCATCTACAGTATCCATAGTATCTAACTACAGTATGGATCTACTCATCCACAGTAACAAAAATGGAACAGCAAAATAAAAGCAAAAAGGTGGATGCAGGGCTCCCAAATAACAATTATCTCCTTGTAAGAAAAACAGAAAATAAAAAGCAGGCCACATGGGCTAATAAAAAGTCTACATTTGTTCTTTGCAATACTTGGCGTGCTGCCTGCTTTTAATTTTTTTGTTTACCTGTTTAGCTACAGTATCTTAAATCCTAAATATGTCATTATATTAATATTAAATAAGTGTTCAGTTACCGGTAAGTCTGTTCTCGTATAGTGAACACATATACAAAGGATTGTGGAAGTAGGATTTTTTATGAAGAAATGTCAGCTAGTAAAATAATAATTAACTCGGAGACATCTAATATATAAAGCGGAATGTATGTGTATATGTGTGTATGTCCGAGATTGGCATCTGCACCGTCGCAGCTACAGCCACAAAATTTTGCACAGTCACACGTCTGGACCCCGAGAGCGTCATAGGCTATCTTGTGAGGCGAAATTTTAACCCCGTGCGTTCCAATTCACCTAACAATTTTGCCCCTATCTACAGTCATGGCCAAAAGTATTCACACCCCTGCAATTCTGTCAGATAATACTCATTTTCTTCCTGAAAATGATTGCAAACACAAATTCTTTGGTATTATTATCTTCATTTAATTTGTCTTAAATGAAAAAACACAAAAAGAATTGTCCTAAAGCCAAATTGGATATAATTTCACACCAAACATAAAAAAGGGGGTGGACAAAAGTATTGGCACCCTTCGAAAAATCATGTGATGCTTCTCTAATTTGTGTAATTATCAGCACCTGTAACTTACCTGTCGCACCTAACAGGTGTTGGCAATAACTAAATCACACTTGCAGCTAGTTGACATGGATTAAAGTTGACTCAACCTCTGTCCTGTGTCCTTGTGTGTACCACATTAAGCATGGAGAAAAGAAAGAAGACCAAAGAACTGTCTGAGGACTTGAGAAACCAAATTGTGAGGAAGCATGAGCAACCTCAAGGCTACAGGTCCATCTCCAAAGACCTGAATGTTCCTGTGTCTACCGTGCACAGTGTAATCAAGAAGTTTACAGCCCATGGCACTGTGGCTAACCTCTCTAGATGTGGATGGAAAAGAAAAATTGACAAGAGATTTCAACGCAAGATTGTGCGGATGTTGGATAAAGAACCTCGACTAACATCCAAACAAGTTCAAGCTGCCCTGCAGTCCGAGGGTACAACAGTGTCAACCCGTACTATCCGTCAGCATCTGAATGAAAAGGGACTGTATGGTAGGAGACCCAGGAAGACCCCACTTCTTACCCCGAGACATAAAAAAAGCCAGGCTGGAGTTTGCTAAAACTTACCTGAAAAAGCCTAAAACGTTTTGGAAGAATGTTCTCTGGTCAGATGAGACAAAAGTAGAGCTTTTTGGGCAAAGGCATCAACATAGAGTTTACAGGAGAAAAAAAGAGGCATTCAAAGAAAAGAACACGGTCCCTACAGTCAAACATGGCAGAGGTTCCCTGATGTTTTGGGGTTGCTTTGCTGTCTCTGGCACTGGACTGCTTGACCGTGTGCATGGCATTATGAAGTCTGAAGATTACCAACAAATGTTTCAGCATAATGCAGGGCCCAGTGTGAGAAAGCTGGGTCTCCCTCAGAGGTCATGGGTCTTCCAGCAGGACAATGACCCAAAACACACTTCAAAAAGCACTAGAAAATGGTTTGAGAGAAAGCACTGGAGACTTCTAAAGTGGCCAGCAATGAGTCCAGACCTGAATCCCATAGAACACCTGTGGAGAGATCTAAAAATGGCAGTTTGGAGAAGGCACCCTTCAAATATCAGGGACCTGGAGCAGTTTGCCAAAGAAGAATGGTCTAAAATTCCAGCAGAGCATTGTAAGAAACTCATTGATGGTTACCGGAAGCGGTTGGTCGCAGTTATTTTGGCTAAAGGTTGTGCAACCAAGTATTAGGCTGAGGGTGCCAATACTTTTGTCTGGCCCATTTTTGGAGTTTTGTGTGAAATGATCAATTTTTTGCTTTTTGCTTCATTCTCTTTTGTGCTTTTTCATTTAAGACAAATTAAATGAAGATAATAATACCAAAGAATTTGTGTTTGCAATCATTTTCAGGAAGAAAATGAGTATTATCTGACAGAATTGCAGGGGTGTCAATACATTTGGCCATGACTGTACATAATGGGGAAAAAGTGAAAGGAAAAGTGTTGGAGGCAAATTGACAGCTACCAGATGTGAACAAGGGGGACTTAAAGAGTGAGAGCGATGGCGCCAAAGAGTATATATCGTACAGTTGCTAAGGTGGGGCCCCGACATGGGATACTCACCACACACGGGGATATGAACACACACACAAAATCCGCCACACACTACCACGTGCTTGAATACATATACCACCCTCAGCACACATTTCACCACACATACACCAACCTCGCCACATAAAAGTCGAAACACAAAAGTCGCCGCTCAAAACTCGCCACGCGCAAAATTCGCCACATGCAAAACTAGGCTCACGCAAAACTCGCCACACGTGCAAAACTCACCTCATGGAAAACTCGCCACACGCAAAACTTGCACACGCGGAAAAATTGCCACATGCACAAAAGTTGCAACACATGCAAAAGTTGCCTCACACAAAACTTGCACATACTTAAAACGCACCACACATAAACCTTGCCACGTGCAAAACTCGCCATGCGCAAAACTTGCTGCCCACAACTTGCTACACTAACCTGTCACATGCAACTCGACACACACAAAAAGTTGCTACACGCATGTCGCCACACAAAACTCATCTCACAAAAGTCGCTACATGCATGTCGCCACATGCAACTCAACACACACAATTTGACACATGAAACTCGCCCTAAAACACACACAAGTCTGGTATTATCCTTCAAAAATACAAAATCTGATTAATAAGCAGACAAACTACAAGAGCAACAAATGTACCATATAGGAAATATGACAGCTGTCAGTCACATGACCTGTCTATTATGTGTATGTGTGAGCTAATATATACTGCCAGGGGGAGGGCTTCCTGTTGGCTGGGGATTTATCAGGCTGCCAATTTAGCTTACAAATACTGAGGTAAAAATACTGACCAAATAACGTGTGAACGCGGTCTAATACAGGAGGAGATGACATACAGATATATACTATATACAGGGGAGATGACACACAGATACATACTATATATAGGAGAGATGACACACAGGTATATATTATATACAGGATGAGATGACACACAGGTATATACTATATACAGGAGGAGATGACACACAGGTATATACTATATACAGGAGATGACACACTGGTATATACTATATACAGGGGAGATGACATACAGGTACATATTATATACAGAGGAGATGACACACAGGTATATACTATATACAGGGGAGATGACACACAGGTATATACTATATACAGGGGAGATGACACACAGGTATATACTATATACAGGAGGAGGTGACACACAAGTATATACTATATACAGGGGAGATGACACACGTATATACTATATACAGGAGGAGATGACACACAGATATATACTATATACAGGAGCAGATGGCACACAGGTATATACTATATACAGGAGATGACACACAGGTGTATACTATATACAGGAGGATATGACATACAGGTACATACTATATACAGGAGAAGATGACACACAGGTATATACTATATACAGGAGGAGATGACACACAGGTATATACTATATACAGGGGAGATGACACACAGGTATATACTATATACAGTGGAGATGACACACAGGTATATACTACATACAGGGGGTGATGACACACATGTATATACTATATACAGGAGATGACACACAGGTATATACTATATACAGGGGAGATGACACAGACATATGTACTACAGTCATGGCCAAAATTTTTGAGAATGACACCAAAATTATATTTTCACATGATCTGCTGCCCTCTGGTTTTTATTAGTGTTTGCCTGATGTTTATATCACATACAGAAATATAATTGCAATCATATTATGAGTACCAATAGGTTATATTGACAGATAGAATGAGTTAATGCAGCAATTCAATATTTGCAGTGTTGACCCTTCTTCTTCAAGACCTCTGCAATTCTCCCTGGCATGCTCTCAATCAATTTCTGGACCAAATCCTGACTGATAGCAGTCCATTCTTGCATAATCAATGCTTGCATTTTGCCAGAATTTGTTGGTTTTTGTTTTTCCACCTGTCTCTTGATGATTGACCACAAGTTCTCAATGGGATTAAGATCTGGGGAGTTTCCAGGCCATGGACCCAAAATCTCTATGTTTTGTTCCATGAGCCATTTAGTTATCACCTTTGCTTTATGGCAAGGTGCTCCATCATGCTGGAAAAGGCATTGTTGGGCGCCAAACTGCTCTTGGACGGTTGGGAGAAGTTGCTCTTGGAGGACATTCTGGTACTATTCTTTATTCATGGCTGTGTTTTTAGGCAAGACTGTGAGTGAGCCGATTCCCTTGGCTGAGAAGCAACCCCACACATGAATGGTTTCAGGATGCTTTACAGTTGGCATGAGACAAGACTGGTGGTAGCGCTCACCTCTTCTTCTCCGAATAAGCTGTTTTCCAGATGTCCCAAACAATCGAAAAGGGGATTCATCAGAGAAAATGACTTTGCCCCAGTCCTCAGCAGTCCACTCCCTGTACCTTTTGCAGAATATCAGTCGGTCCCTGATGTTTTTTCTGGAGAGAAGTGGCTTCTTTGCTGCCCTCCTGGAAACCAGGCCTTGCTCAAAGAGTCTCCGCCTCACAGTGCGTGCAGAAGCACTCACACCAGCCTGCTGCCATTCCTGAGCAAGCTCGGCACTGCTGGTAGTCCGATCCCGCAGCTGAAATAGTTTTAAGGTATGGTCCTGGCGCTTGCTGGTCTTTCTTGAGCGCCCAGGAGCCTTTTTGACAACAATGGAAGCTCTCTCCTTGAAGTTCTTGATGATGCAATAGATTGTTGACTGAGGTGCAATCTTTGTAGCTGCGATACTCTTCCCTGTTAGGCCATTTTTGTGCAGTGCAATGATGGCTGCACGTGTTTCTTTAGAGATAACCATGGTTAACTGAAGAGAAACAATGATACCAAGCACCAGCCTCCTTTTAAAGTGTCCGGTGATGTCATTCTTACTTAATCATGACTGATTGATCGCCAGCCCTGTCCTCATCAATACCCTCACCTGTGTTAATGGATCAATCACTAAAACGATGTTAGCTGCTCCTTTTAAGGCAGGACTGCAATGATGTTGAAATGTGTTTTGGGGTTAAAGTTCATTTTCTGGGCAAATATTGACTTTGTAAGTACAGTAATTGCTGTTAGGCTGATCACTCTGACATTCAGGAGTATATGCAAATTGCCAATAGAAAAAATGAAGCAGTAGACTTTGGAAAAATTAATAATTGTCTCATTCTCAACATTTTTGTCCATGACTGTATATAAAGGGGAGATGACACACAGGTATATACTATATACAGGAGGAGATGACATACAGGTATATACTATATACAGTAGGAGATGACACACACATATATACTATATACAGGGGAGATGACACACAGGTATATACTATATACAGGAGGAGATGACATACAGGTACATACTATATACAGGAGGAGATGACACACAGATATATACTATATACAGGAGGAGATGACACACATATATATACTATATACAGGAGGAGATGACACACAGATATATATTATATACAGGAGGAGATGACACACAGGTATATACTATATACAGGAGGATATGACATACAGGTACATACTATATACAGGAGAAGATGACACACAGGTATATACTAAATACAGGAGCAGATGACACACAGGTATATACTATATACAGGAGGAGATGACTTACAGGTATATACTATATACAGGAGATGACATACAGGTATATACTATATATCGGAGGAGATGACACATAGGTATATACAATATACAGGAGATGACATACAGCAGGTATATACTATTTACAGGGGAGATGACATACAGGTATATACTATATACAGGAGATAACATACAGGTGTATACTATATATAAGGGAGATGACAAACATGTATATACTGAGGGGAAAATGAGAGGTGTGAGGTGAAAATGAGGGGTGTGAGGTGAAAATGAAAAGGTGTGAGTGCAAAATGAGAGGAGTGAGGGAAAATAGTGGAGTGATTGGAAAATTACAGATGTGAGGTCGAAATGACAAGTGTTAGGGGGGAATGAGAGGAGTGAGGGGGAAAATAAGAGTGAGGGGGAAAATGAGAGGTGTAAGGGAAAAAATGAGAGAGGGGGAAAATGAGAGGCGTGATAGGAAAATAAGAGAAGTGAGGTGCTATAACTAACCACAGATATTTACTATGCCCAGGCAACGCCGGGCTCTTCAGCTAGTTATACATATTTGTAACCTCTTAAATAGATATATGGCAAGGCTTTTGTACAACACTGGTAAAATAAAGCCAAACACCAGGAAGTGTAAGGGTACAAACTCCCCCGTCTCCTCCGATCAGCACAATCTTAAACAACTGCCTGGAGGGATGAATTCAACTTACACCTCCTCTCCTTCTGGTATCACTTACCCCCGAGAGACACCTCACACACCCCTGTTTTGCTTACTGTGCACTAGTGTGTTACATATGCACTCTGCTTACAATAATAACTACTCCGCAGCAGATTTGGGGTTAAGAGATATCTGATCACAATACAGCGGAATATTTCTAAGCAAAATACACTACTCTCAGAATTGGATTTATGTATGGAAATATTTACACATACAAATGATTGATTTTCCATTCTAATCTTTTTGCATTACTGAATGAGTGAGTAAAATACTGTGGAAGGACTGGGTATATAAGCTTCTTCAAGCCATCAATAACATCAGACCATCAACTTTTGTTCCAAAAACATTTTGTAAAACAAGCCAGGTACAAAGCGGTTAAGTCTTTAAAACAAAGACGGGAGGGAAGGGGATGGTTGGATCACGCTGCACACTCCAAATTTGTGTTTTTTTCAGACATTTTCCCTTAACCAGCATTTCTAAATGTGGAAAGCTCTGAGAGCAGTCATGTAATTTCTGGATTATACACTAGTGCAGGTAAAGGATCAGAGAAGTCTCACAAGCGCAGAACACCAAAAAACAAAAATAAGCAAAGCACTCGACATATTTAGGGTCATTCACCGCATGGAAAATATATAAAGTACAGTGCAATTCTGGTTCAGGCTAGTTTTATTTTGAAGAGCATAGGATATGAAGAATTATCATACATTTTAGGCTCTACATACCTAGGGAAACAACATAAGAAATCGAGGCAGAACATTTTAATGGTCAACGGTGTCTTCAAGCCCCCACAGAATATATGGAAAACGTATCAGTCACTCTAGGGGTGCATTTGTTATTTCAGGGGTTTTCAGGGTTCTCACAGAGAGTGAATGCAGATTGCTGAATCGTGCCAATATGGTAATGGGTATAAAGAGCTGTGGAATTAATGTCACTATATGAGTGAGTAAAATAAATATGGAATATGCACACCATCAGGATTCCCCTCTATTTCCAGCTTGATCAGGAACCCATATGAGTAAAAGTCTGCCGCAAAAATGCTCAACTGCTTCACTGACTTACATGATACTCGGTACACTTTGGAATGCTCGGGGGCTTGATTCGAGTACCAAGCAGTTTACTGCTCCTTCATCCCTAAATAGTCTTAAGTTGGTGAAGTGAGAAAAATATAGGCATAAATTAATGTCATGGACTGAAATAATAATCAAAAAACACAATTTACGGTATATGTTGACGACGAGAGCATATTAAGCTACAGCCCTCCCAGAATGCATCAGAAATATAATTACTGTAGTGGAATACTCGCAATAATAGGGCAAACTGAAAACAAAATGGAATGAATAGAAATCCACCAAAGGATAATACAAATCAGGTACATTTTATTAGAATATCATATTAAAACCATATCAGACAAAAAATACGCACTGACAAATTAGGGCACCTTGGAGGAGACATGAGGGTGGGCAAAGGAGAGAATGCAGGCAAAAGTATGACTTAAGGGGGCAGGGTGAAAATGATCACTGCAGGATGACTATAGGCAGCAACAAGATAGTGGGAAATGCAAAAATAAGATGTAAAACCTATGCACCAATATCGTATACTGCCATAAAAAGTGAATCCCGCTTATCCATTGTGAGTCAAGACCACTGATACCCTCCTTGCGGGCCCTGACACTTGTTTGAAGTATCTGCTTTTTCAAAAGGGGTATGGGATAAAATAACGAAAAATTAGCGTGTATAGATGTATTCACCCCGTTTGTGATGAAGCCCTTAAAAATTTCAGGTGCAAGCAATTATCTTCATAAGTCACATGCTTACTGAAAGCAAGCCCACCTATGTGCAATCTAAGTGTCACATGGTCTGTCATTATATACACACCTTTTCTGAAAGGCCACAGACGGTGCAAAACCATTAAGCAAGAGGCACCACTAACCAAACACCATGAAGACCAAAGAGATCTCCAAACAAGTCAGGGACAAAGTTGTTGAGAAGTATAAGTTAGTGTTGGGTTATAAAACATATCCCAATCTATGATGATCTCTTGAAGCACCATCAAATCCATGATCATCAAATGGAAAGACTATGGTACCACAACAAACCTGCCAAAACAGGGCCGCCACCCACCAAAACTCTCAGCCAGGGCATTAATCAGAGAGGCAGCACAGAACCCAAAGGTAACCCTAAAGATGCTACAGAGTTCCCAAATAGATATTGGAGAATCTGTCCATGCATAACTACATAAAGGTGGCCTTTATAGAAGAGTGAGCAGATAAAAACCTTTACTTACGCACAAAAATTGTAAGGCTCATACTGAGTTTGCCAAAAGACATGTGGGACACTCCCCATATGTATGGAGAAAGGTGTTTTGTTCAGATAAGACCAAAACTGAACGTTTGGGCCATCAAGTTAAACGCTATGTCTGGCGTCAAAGCAACACAGCTCCTCACCCCAAGAACATCATCCCCACATTGAAAGATGGTGGTGACAGAATCATGCTGTTGGGATGTTTTTGAGTAGCAGGGACAGAGGAAATGATCTGTTATGAAAGGCAATTCAGAATCACAATGGACATGGAGGTCAGAGCACATACAGTGATCTGACAATAACCCAAAATAATAGAACGAGCTCTGAGACGTGGGAACTCTGCAGACCGCAATCCCTAAGCCTATCAAACCACACTAAAGGTAGCGCTCCTGACCAGAACCTAGGCGCCTCGTCACAGCCTGAGAAACTAGCTAATCCTGAAGATAGAAAAATAAGCCTACCTTGCCTCAGAGAAATTCCCCAAAGGAAAAGGCAGCCCCCCACATATAATGACTGTGAGTAAGATGAAAACACAAACATAGAGATGAAACAGATTTAGCAAAGTGAGGCCCGACTAGCTGAACAGAACGAGGATAGGGAAGATAACTTTGCGGTCAGCACAAAAACCTATAAAAAACCACGCAGAGGGGACAAAAAGACCCTCCGCACCGACTAACGGTACGGAGGTGGTCCCTCTGCGTCTCAGAGCTTCCAGCAGGCGAGAAAAACCAATTAAGCAAGCTGGACAGAAAAATAGCAACAAAATAACATAAGCAAAACTTAGCTTTGCAGAGCAGCAGGCCACAGGAATGATCCAGGGAAAAAACAAGTCCCACACTGAAACATTGACAGGAAGCATAGATCAAAGCATCAGGTGAAGTTAAGTAGAGAAGAAGCTAACGAGTTCACCAGATCACCTGAGGGAGGAAACTCAGAAGCTGCAGTACCACTTTCCTCCACAAACGGAAGATCCCAGAGAGAATCAGCCGAAGTACCACTTGTGACCACAGGAGTGAACTCTGCCACAGAATTCACAACAGTACCCCCCCCCCCCTTGAGGAGGGGTCACCGAACCCTCACCAGAGCCCCCAGGCCGACCAGGATGAGTCACATGAAAGGCACGAACAAGATCGGGAGCATGGACATCAGAGGCAAAAACCCAGGAATTATCCTCCTGAGCATAACCCTTCCATTTAACCAGATACTGGAGTTTCCGTCTTGAAACACGAGAATCCAAAATCTTCTCCACAATATACTCCAATTCCCCCTCCACCAAAACCGGGGCAGGAGGCTCAACAGATGGAACCATAGGTGCCACGTATCTCCGCAACAATGACCTATGGAATACGTTATGTATGGAAAAAGAATCTGGAAGGGTCAGACGAAAAGACACAGGATTAAGAACCTCAGAAATCCTATACGGACCAATAAAACGAGGTTTAAACTTAGGAGAGGAAACCTTCATAGGAATATGACGAGAAGATAACCAAACCAGATCCCCAACACGAAGTCGGGGACCCACACGGCGTCTGCGATTAGCGAAAAGTTGAGCCTTCTCCTGGGACAAGGTCAAATTGTCCACTACCTGAGTCCAAATCTGCTGCAACCTGTCCACCACAGTATCCACACCAGGACAGTCCGAAGACTCAACCTGTCCTGAAGAGAAACGAGGATGGAACCCAGAATTGCAGAAAAACGGTGAAACCAAGGTAGCCGAGCTGGCCCGATTATTAAGGGCGAACTCAGCCAAAGGCAAAAAGGACACCCAGTCATCCTGATCAGCAGAAACAAAGCACCTCAGATATGTTTCCAAGGTCTGATTGGTTCGCTCGGTCTGGCCATTAGTCTGAGGATGGAAAGCCGAGGAAAAAGACAAGTCAATGCCCATCCTACCACAAAAGGCTCGCCAAAACCTCGAAACAAACTGGGAACCTCTGTCAGAAACAATATTCTCTGGAATGCCATGCAAACGAACCACATGCTGGAAGAACAAAGGCACCAAATCAGAGGAGGAAGGCAATTTAGACAAGGGTACCAGATGGACCATCTTAGAAAAGCGATCACAGACCACCCAAATGACTGACATCTTTTGAGAAACGGGAAGGTCAGAAATAAAATTCATAGAGATATGTGTCCAAGGCCTCATCGGGACCGGCAAGGGCAAAAGCAACCCACTGGCACGAGAACAGCAGGGCTTAGCCCGAGCACAAATCCCACAGGACTGCACAAAAACACGCACATCCCGCGACAGAGAGGGCCACCAAAAGGATCTAGCCACTAACTCTCTGGTACCAAAGATTCCAGGATGACCAGCCAACACTGAACAATGAAGTTCAGAGATAACTCTATTCGTCCACCTATCAGGGACAGTTTCTCCGCTGGGCAACGATCAGGTTTATTAGCCTGAAATTTTTGCAGCACCCGCCGCAAATCAGGGGAGATGGCAGACACAATAACTCCTTCCTTGAGGATACCCGCCGGCTCAGATAAACCCGGAGAGTCGGGTACAAAACTCCTAGACAGAGCATCCGCCTTCACATTTTTAGAGCCCGGAAGGTACGAAATCACAAAGTCAAAACGGGCAAAAAACAACGACCAACGAGCTTGTCTAGGATTCAAGCGCTTGGCAGACTCGAGATAAGTCAAGTTCTTATGATCAGTCAATACCACCACGCGATGCTTAGCTCCTTCAAGCCAATGACGCCACTCCTCGAATGCCCACTTCATGGCCAGCAACTCTCGGTTGCCCACATCATAATTACGCTCAGCAGGCGAAAACTTCCTGGAAAAGAAAGCGCATGGTTTCATCACTGAGCAACCAGAACCTCTCTGCGACAAAACAGCCCCTGCTCCAATCTCAGAAGCATCAACCTCGACCTGGAACGGAAGAGAAACATCTGGTTGACACAACACAGGGGCAGAAGAAAAACGACGCTTCAACTCTTGAAAAGCTTCCACAGCAGCAGAAGACCAATTGACCACATCAGCACCCTTCTTGGTCAAATCGGTCAATGGTTTAGCAATACTAGAAAAATTGCAGATGAAGCGACGATAAAAATTAGCAAAGCCCAGGAACTTTTGCAGACTTTTCAGAGATGTCGGCTGAGTCCAATCATGGATGGCTTGGACCTTAACAGGATCCATCTCGATAGTAGAAGGGGAAAAGATGAACCCCAAAAATGAAACCTTCTGCACACCAAAGAGACACTTTGATCCCTTCACAAACAAAGAATTAGCACGCAGGACCTGAAAAACCGTTCTGACCTGCTTCACATGAGACTCCCAATCATCCGAGAAGATCAAAATGTCATCCAAGTACACAATCAGGAATTTATCCAGGTACTCTCGGAAGATATCATGCATAAAGGACTGAAACACTGATGGAGCATTGGCAAGTCCGAACGGCATCACGAGATACTCAAAATGACCCTCGGGCGTATTAAATGCAGTTTTCCATTCATCACCTTGCTTAATTCGCACCAGATTATACGCACCACGAAGATCTATCTTTGTGAACCAACTAGCCCCCTTAATCCGAGCAAACAGATCAGATAACAATGGCAAGGGGTACTGAAATTTAACCGTGATCTTATTAAGAAGGCGGTAATCTATACAAGGTCTCAGCGAACCATCCTTCTTGGCTACAAAAAAGAACCCTGCTCCTAATGGCGACGATGACGGGCGAATATGCTTCTTCTCCAGGGATTCCTTCACATAACTGCGCATAGCGGTGTGCTCAGGCACGGACAAATTAAACAATCGACCTTTTGGGAATTTACTACCAGGAATCAAATTGATAGCACAATCACAATCCCTATGCGGAGGTAGGGTATTGGACTTGGGCTCATCAAATACATCCCGGTAATCAGACAAGAACTCTGGGACCTCAGAAGGAGTGGATGACGAAATTGACAGAAATGGAACATCACCATGTACCCCCTGACAACCCCAGCTGGACACCGACATGGATTTCCAATCTAATACTGGATTATGGGCTTGTAGCCATGGCAACCCCAACATGACCACATCATGCAGATTATGCAACACCAGAAAGCGAATAACCTCCTGATGTGCAGGAGCCATGCACATGGTCAGCTGGGTCCAGTATTGAGGCTTATTCTTGGCCAAAGGCGTAGCATCAATTCCTCTCAATGGAATAGGACACTGCAAGGGCTCCAAGAAAAACCCACAACGCTTAGCATATTCCAAGTCCATCAAATTCAGGGCAGCGCCTGAATCCACAAATGCCATGACAGAATATGATGACAAAGAGCAGATAAAGGTAACGGACAGAAGAAATTTTGACTGTACAGTACCAATGGTGGCAGACCTAGCGAACCGCTTAGTGCGCTTATGACAATCAGAGATAGCATGAGTGGAATCACCACAGTAGAAACACAGACCATTCAGACGTCTATGTTCTTGCCGTTCAACTCTGGTCAAGGTCCTATCACACTGCATAGGCTCAGGTTTAAGCTCAGGTAATACCGCCAAATGGTGCACAGGTTTACGCTCACGCAAGCGTCGACCGATCTGAATGGCCAAAGACATAGACTCATTCAAACCAGCAGGCATAGGAAATCCCACCATGACATCCTTAAGGGCTTCAGAGAGACCCTTTCTGAATATTGCTGCCAGCGCAGATTCATTCCATTGAGTGAGCACTGACCACTTTCTAAATTTCTGACAATATACCTCTATCTCATCCTGAGCCTGACAAAGAGCCAGCAAATTTTTTTCTGCCTGATCCACTGAATTAGGCTCATCGTACAGCAAGCCAAGCGCCAGGAAAAACGCATCGATATTACTCAATGCAGGATCTCCTGACGCAAGAGAAAACGCCCAGTCCTGAGGGTCGCCGCGCAAAAAAGAAATGACGATCCTAACCTGTTGAATTGGGTCACCAGAAGAACGAGGTTTCAAAGCCAGAAATAGTTTACAATTATTTTTGAAACTCAGAAATTTAGTTCTATCTCCAAAAAACAAATCTGGAATAGGAATTCTCGGTTCAAGCAAAGAATTCTGGACCACAAAATCTTGAATATTTTGAACTCTTGCCGTGAGCTGATCCACACATGAAGACAGACCTTTAATGTCCATTGCTACACCTGTGTCCTGAACCACCAAAAATGTCTAGGGGAAAAAAAAGACAAAACACAGTGCAAAGAAAAAAAAATGGTCTCAGAACTTCTTTTTTCCCTCTATTGAGAATCATTAGCACTTTTGGCTTCCTGTACTGTTATGAAAGGCAATTCAGAATCACAATGGACATGGAGGTCAGAGCACATACAGTGATCTGACAATAACCCAAAATAATAGAACGAGCTCTGAGACGTGGGAACTCTGCAGACCGCAATCCCTAAGCCTATCAAAACAAACTAAAGGTAGCCGTGGAGCGCTCCTGACCAGAACCTAGGCGCCTCGTCACAGCCTGAGAAACTAGCTAATCCTGAAGATAGAAAAATAAGCCTACCTTGCCTCAGAGAAATTCCCCAAAGGAAAAGGCAGCCCCCCACATATAATGACTGTGAGTAAGATGAAAACACAAACATAGAGATGAAACAGATTTAGCAAAGTGAGGCCCGACTAGCTGAACAGAACGAGGATAGGGAAGATAACTTTGCGGTCAGCACAAAAACCTATAAAAAACCATGCAGAGGGGACAAAAAGGCCCTCCGCACCGACTAACGGTACGGAGGTGGTCCCTCTGCGTCTCAGAGCTTCCAGCAGGCGAGAAAAACCAATTAAGCAAGCTGGACAGAAAAATAGCAACAAAATAACATAAGCAAAACTTAGCTTTGCAGAGCAGCAGGCCACAGGAATGATCCAGGGAAAAAACAAGTCCCACACTGAAACATTGACAGGAAGCATAGATCAAAGCATCAGGTGGAGTTAAGTAGAGAAGAAGCTAACGAGCTCACCAGATCACCTGAGGGAGGAAACTCAGAAGCTGCAGTACCACTTTCCTCCACAAACGGAAGATCCCAGAGAGAATCAGCCGAAGTACCACTTGTGACCACAGGAGTGAACTCTGCCACAGAATTCACAACAATGATCCAAGTCGAGGGAAAGATGGATGGTGTGAAATACAGGGATATTCCTGAGCAAAACCTGTTTCAGTCTGTCAGTGATTTGAGAGGTTCACCTTCCAACATGACATTGACCAAAAGCAAACTGCTAAAGCAACACTCAAGTGGTTTAAGAGGAAGCATGTAAATTTTCTGGAGTGGTCTAAATGTTCTGGAATGGTTTAAGAGGAAACGTGTAAATGTTCTGGAGTGGCCTAGCCAAAGGCCAAACCATAATCCAATTGAGAATCTGTGGTCAGACTTGAAGATTGCTGTTCACCAGAGGAAACCATCTAACTTGAAGGAACTGGAGCTGTTTTGCCTTGAGGAATGGGCAAAAATTCCAGTGGCAAGATGTGGAAAGTTCATAGAGGCTTATCCAAAGCGACTTGTAGCTGTAATTTTTGCCAAAGAAGTCTCAACAAAGTACTTACTTTAGAGGGTGAATAGTTATGCACACTGAAGTTTTCAGTTGTTTTATCCTATTTGTTGTTGCTTCACAAAAAAAAAAGAAAAACAAATGTTCACAGTTATAGACATGTTCTTTACATGAAATGATGGAAACCCTAAAAAAAACGGTGAAATTCCAAGTTGTGAGGTAGCAAAAGACAAAAAATGATAAGGGGTGAATATTTTTGCAAGACACGGAATACATTAACCCCTTTACCCCCAAGGGTGGTTTGCACGTTAATGACCGGGCCAATTTTTACAATTCTGACCACTGTCCCTTTATGAGGTTATAACTCTGGAATGCTTCAACGGATCCCAGTGATTTTGACATTGTTTTCTCGTGACATATTGTACTTCATGATAGTGGTAAAAATTCTTTGATAGTACCTGCGTTTATTTGTGAAAAAAATGGAAATTTGGCGAAAATTATGAAAATTTCGCAATTTTCCAACTTTGAATTTTTATGCAATTAAATCACAGAGATATGTCACACAAAATACTTACTGTATATACTCGAGTATAAGCCGACCCGAGTATAAGCCGACCCCCCTAATTTTGCCACAAAAAACTGGGAAAACTTATTGACTCGAGTATAAGCCTAGGGTGGAAATGCAGCATTTACCGGTGAATTTCAAAAATAAAAATAGATCATTATTTCCCCATAGCTGTGCCATATAGTGCTCTACACCGTTCATTATTTCCCCATAGCTGTGCCCCATATAGTGCTCTGCACCGTTCATTGTGCCCCATAGCTGTGCCATATACGGTGCTCTGCACCGTTCATTGTGCCCCATTGCTGTGCCATATACAGTGCTCTGCACCGTTCATTGTGCCCCATTGCTGTGCCATATACGGTGCTCTGCACCGTTCATTGTGCCCCATTGCTGTGCCATATACGGTGCTCTGCACCGTTCATTGTGCCCCATTGCTGTGCCATATACAGTGCTCTGCACCGTTCATTGTGCCCCATTGCTGTGCCATATACGGTGCTCTGCACCGTTCATTGTGCCCCATTGCTGTGCCATATACGGTGCTCTGCACCGTTCATTGTGCCCCATTGCTGTGCCATATACAGTGCTCTGCACCGTTCATTGTGCCCCATATCTGTGCCCATATACGGTGCTCTGCTCCGTTCATTGTGCCCCATTGCTGTGCCATATACGGTGCTCTGCACCGTTCATTGTGCCCCATATCTGTGCCCATATATGGTGCTCTGCACCGTTCATTGTGCCCCATTGCTGTGCCATATACTGTGCTCTGCACCGTTCATTGTGCCCCATTGCTGTGCCATATACGGTGCTTTGCACCGTTCATTGTGCCCCATTGCTGTGCCATATACGGTGCTCTGCACCGTTCATTGTGCCCCATTGCTGTGCCATATACGGTGCTCTGCACCGTTCATTGTGCCCCATTGCTGTGCCATATACGGTGCTCTGCACCGTTCATTGTGCCCCATTGCTGTGCCATATACGGTGCTCTGCACCGTTCATTGTGCCCCATTGCTGTGCCATATACAGTGCTCTGCACCGTTCATTGTGCCCCATATCTGTGCCCATATACGGTGCTCTGCTCCGTTCATTGTGCCCCATTGCTGTGCCATATACGGTGCTCTGCACCGTTCATTGTGCTCCATATCTGTGCCCATATACGGTGCTCTGCACCGTTCATTGTGCCCCATTACTGTGCCATATACGGTGCTCTGCACCGTTCATTGTGCCCCATTGCTGTGCCATATACGGTGCTCTGCACCGTTCATTGTGCCCCATAGAAATCTCTGCCGCCGCTGCTGCAATAAAAAAAAAAAACACATACTCACCTCCCTTGATTGCAGCTCCCGGCGTCTCGTTCCGGCGCCTCCATCTTCCCGGCGTCTCTGCTCTGACTGATCAGGCAGAGGGCGCCGCACACACTGTATGCGTCATCGCGCCCTCTGCCTGAACAGTCAGAGCGCAGACGCCGGGAAGATGGAGGCGCCGGCCGGGAAGATGGAGCGGCACCCGGCGGCTGGAACGAGGACAGGTGAATATGCTATACTTACCTAGTCCTGGCGATCCTCGCGCTGTCCCTCTGCCTGGTCTTCGGTGCCGCAGCTCTTCCTGTCAGCGGTCACCGGCACCGCTGATTAGAGGAATGAATAGGCGGCTCCGCCCCTATGGGAGGTGGAGCCGCTTATTCATATCTCTAATGAGCGGTCCCACGTGACTGCTGAAGAGGGGAAGAAGCTGCAGCACAGAAGCCCGTGGGACGGCAGGGACAGCGCGAGGATCGCTGGGACTAGGTAAGTATACCTCAGCGCCCTCACCCCCTCACCCGCCGACCCTGCCACCCACATTGACTCGAGTATAAGCCGAGAGGGGCACTTTCAGCCCAAAAATTTGGGCTGAAAATCTCGGCTTATACTCGAGTATATACGGTAATAAGTAACATTTCTCATATGTCTACTTTATATCAGCACAATTTTGGAACCAAAATTTTTTTTCGTTAGGGAGTTATAAGGGTTAAAAGTTGACCAGCAATTTCTCATTTTTACAACACCATTTTTTTTAGGGACCACATCTCATTTGAAGTCATTTTGAGTGGTCTATATGATAGAAAATACCCAAGTGTGACACCATTCTAAAAACTGCACCCCTCCTCATGGTGCTCAAAACCATATTCAAGAAGTTTATTAACCCTTCTGGTGCTTCACAGGAATTTTTGGAATGTTTAAATAAAAATGAACATTTAACTTTTTTTCACAAAAAATTTACTTCAGCTCCAATTTGTTTTATTTTACCAAGGGTAACAGGAGAAAATGGACCCCAAAAGTTGTTGTACAATTTGTCCTGAGTACACCGATACCCCATATGTGGGGGTAAACCACTGTTTGGGCGCATGACAGAGCTCGGAAGCGAAGGAGCGCCGTTTGACTTTTCAATGCAAAATTGACAGGAATTGAGATGGGACGCCATGTTACGCTTGGAGAGCCACTGATGTGCCTAAACATTGAAACCCCCCACAAGTGACACCATTTTGGAAAGTAGACCCCCTAAGGAACTTATCTAGAGGTGTGGTGAGCACTTTGACCCACCAAGTGCTTCACAGAAGTTTATAATGCAGAACCGTAAAAATAAAAAATCATATTTTTTCACAAAATTATCTTTTCGCCCCCAATTTTTTATTTTCCCAAGGGTAAGAGAAGAAATTGGACCTCAAAAGTTGTTGTACAATTTGTCCCGAGTACGCTGATACCCCATATGTGGAGGTAAACCACTGTTTGGGCGCATGGGAGAGCTCGGAAGGGAAGGAGCGCCGTTTGACTTTTCAATGCAAAATTGACAGGAATTGAGATGGGACGCCATGTTGCGTTTAGAGAGCCACTGATGTGCCTAAACATTGAAACCCCCCACAAGTGACACCATTTTGGAAAGTAGACCCCCTAAGGAACTTATCTAGATGTGTTTTGAGCGCTTTGACCCACCAAGGGCTTCACAGAAGTTTATAATGCAGAGCCGTAAAAATAAAACAAAAATTTTTTCCCACAAAAATTATTTTTTTAGCCCCCAGTTTTGTATTTTCCCGAGGGTAACAGGAGAAATTGGACCCCAAAATTTGTTGCCCAATTTGTCCTGAGTGCAATTATACACAATATGTGGGGGGAACCACTGTTTGGGCGCATGGGAGGGCTCAGAAGGGAAGGAGCGCCATTTGGAATGCAGACTTAGATGGAATGGTCTTCAGGTGTCACATTGCGTTTGCAGAGCCTCTAATGTACCTAAACAGTAGAAACCCCCCACAAGTGACACCATTTTGGATAGTAGACCCCCTAAGGAACTTATCTAGATGTGTGGTGAGGGCTTTGACCCACCAAGGGCTTCACAGAAGTTTATAATGCAGAACCGTAAAAATAAAACAAAAAATTTTTTCCCACAAAAATTATTTCTTAGCCCCCAGTTTTGTATTTTCCCGAGGGTAACAGGAGAAATTGGACCCCAAAATTTGTTGTCCAATTTGTCCTGAGTGCGCTGATACCCCAAAAGTGGGGGGAACCACTGTTTGGGCGCATGGGAGGGCTCGGAAGGGAAGGAGCTCCATTTGGAATGCAGACTTAGATGGAATGGTCTGCAGGAGTCACATTGCGTTTGCAGAGCCCCTAATGTACCTAAACAATAGAAAACCCCCACAAGTGACACCATTTTGGAAACTAGACCCCCTAAGGAACTCATCTAGATGTGTTGTTAGAGCTTTGAACCCCCAAGTGTTTCACTACAGTTTGTAACGCAGAGCCGTGAAAATAAAAAAATAAAAACTTTCCCCAAAAAATTATTTTTTAGCCCCCAGTTTTGTATTTTCCCGAGGGTAAAAGGAGAAATTCGACCCCAAAAGTTGTTGTCCAATTTGTCCTGAGTACGCTGATACCCCATATGTGGGGGGAACCACCGTTTGGGCGCATGGGAGGGCTCGGAAGGGACGGAGTGCCATTTGGAATGCAGACTTAGATGGAATAGTCTGCAGGCGTCACATTGCGTTTGCAGAGCCCCTAATGTACCTAAACAGTAGAAACCCCCCACCAGTGACCCCATATTGGAAACTAGACCCCCCAGGGAACTCATCTAGATGTGTTGTGAGAACTTTGAACCCCCAAGTGTTTCACTACAGTTTATAACGCAGAGCCGTGAAAATAAAAAATCTTTTTTTTTCCCACAAAAATTATTTTTTAGCCCCCAGTTTTGTATTTTCCCAAAGGTAACAGGAGAAATTGGACCCCAAAAGTTGTTGTCCTATTTGTCCTGAGTACGCTGATACCCGATATGTTGGGGTAAACCCCTGTTTGGGCACACGGGAGAGCTCGGAAGGGAAGGAGCACTGTTTTACTTTTTCAACGCAGAATTGGCTGGAATTGAGATCGGACGCCATGTCGTGTTTGGAGAGCCCCTGATGTGCCTAAGCAGTGGAAACCCCCCAATTATAACTGAAACCCTAATCCAAACACACCACTAGCCCTAATTCCAAAAGTAACCCTAACCACACCTCTAACCCTGACACACCCCTAACCCTAATCCCAACCCTATTCCCAACTGTAAATGTAATCTAAACCCTAACCCTAACTTTAGCCCCAACCCTAACTGTAGCCCAAACCCTAACCCTAGCCCTAATCCTAGCCCTAACCCTAGCCCTAACCCTAACCATAGCCCTAACCCTAGCCCTAACCCTAGCCCTAATGGGAAAATGGAAATAAATACATTTTTTTTTATTTTTCCCTAACTAAGGGGGTGATGAAGGGGGGTTTGATTTACTTTTATAGCGAGTTTTTTAGCGGGTTTTTATGATTGGCAGCCGTCACACACTGAAAGACGCTTTTTATTGCAAAAAATATTTTTTGCGTTACCACATTTTGAGAGCTATAATTTTTTCCATATTTTGGTCCACAGAGTCATCATGTGAGGTCTTGTTTTTTGCGGGACGAGTTGACGTTTTTATTGGTAACATTTTCAGGCACGTGACATTTTTTGATCGCTTTTTATTCCGATTTTTGTGAGGAAGAATGACCAAAAACCAGCTATTCATGAATTTCTTTTGGGGGAGGCGTTTATACCGTTCCGCGTTTGGTAAAATTCATAAAGCAGTATTATTCTTCGGGTAGTCCTAGTCCTAGCCCTAACCCTAGCCCTGACCCTAGCCCTAATCCTAACCCTAACACCAGCCCTAACCCTAATGGAAAAATGGAAATAAACACATTTTTTAAATTTTGTTCTGTGTTTGGTAAAATGGATAAAGCAGTTTTATTGTTCGGGTCAGTACGATTACAGCGATACCTCATTTATATCATTTTTTCATGTTTTGGCGCTTTTATACGATAAAAACTATTTTACAGAAAAAATAAAATTATTTTTGCATCGTTTTATTCTCAGGACTATAACTTTTTTATTTTTTTGCTCATGATGCTGTATGGCGGCTTGTTTTTTGCGGGGCAAGATGACGTTTTCAGCGGTACCATAGTTATTTATATCTGTCTTTTTGATCGCGTGTTATTCCACTTTTTGTTCGGCGGTATGATAATAAAGCGTTGTTTTTTGCCCCTTTTTTTTTTCTTACGGTGTTTTCTGAAGGGGTTAAGTAGTGGGCCAGTTTTATAGGTTGGGTCGTTACGGACGCAGCGATACTAAATATGTGTACTTTTATTGTTTTGTTTTTTTTATTTAGATGAAGAAATGTATTTATGGGAATAATATTTTTTTTTTTTCATTATTTAGGAATATTTTTTTTTATTTTTTTTTACACATTTGGAACTTTTTTTTTTAACTTTTTTATTTTGTCCCAGGGGGGGACATCACAGATCGATGATCTGACAGTTTGCACAGCACTCTGTCAGATCACCGATCTGACATGCAGCACTGCAGGCTTCACAGTGCCTGCTCTGAGCAGGCTCTGTGAAGCCACCTCCCTCCCTGCAGGACCCGGATCCGCGGCCATCTTGGATCCGGGCCTGGAGCAAGCAGGGAGGGAGGTAAGACCCTCGCAGCAACGCGATCACATCGCGTTGCTGCGGTGGGCTCAGGGAAGCCCGCAGGGAACCCCCTCCCTGCGGGAAGCTTCCCTATACCGCCGGCACATCGCGATCGCGGTGTGCCAGGGGTTAATGTGCCGGGGGCGGTCCGTGACCGCTCCTTGCACATAGTGCTGGATGTCAGCTGCGATAGGCAGCTGACCCCCGGCCGCGATCGGCGGCGCTCCCCCCGTGAGCGCTGCCGATCGCATATGACGTACTATCCCGTCGGTGGTCATAGGGGCCCACCCCACCTCGACGGGATAGTACGTCTAATGTCAGAAAGGGGTTAAATTAGTTGTCTTATAAGCTATGAACACATAAAACTCAGCGTACCTGTGAGAGCTTGACTTGCAGTCGATATGAAGCACGCACCACAGGTTAGTTGATGCTGAATTTAAAGAAAGTACAGTGGGCATGAGATTTCTATAAAATGTAAGACGTTGCATTTTTGATACAGCGTCAAAAACTCACCAAGAACTCATTGTGGGCACACAGATTTAAAATTATTATCAAACATGATAAATCATGGAAAGTTGGCTCACTTGCCATTTTTAGAAACACTTTTGTTGCTTGTATCAGGTCATTGCTGGCAGACAAGAACAAAAATTTGTGCCAATAAAGTTGTCACAGTTTATGATTTCTCGTTTCAACTCTCTTTTTTATGCACTTTCCAAATATTAACAGCTCACCATGTGCTCTATTATTTGCAGCAATATTCAGCAGAAAGAATTCTGGCCCTTGTTTTAGTAAATCGCCATTAATATATAGCACTCATTTGTTACATCAGTGTACCTTTGCACTCTGTACATTCAAGCTAATCGTAAGTAAATTGAAAAAGCTGTAGTGAGGGGTCCCATGAGACACACATTTTCACTTAGATCTTGGCCTTCTATGCTGTAGAAACCAATAACAAATGCATGATCCGCTCTTATGTTGTACCCTTGTGTATGGGTGAACTGTTCTACTGGCTCCCAAAGTAATAGTTTGGCTGAACACTGGCTACATGTATTGTGTATTATTTGCATTTTGCATACTCTGAAATGCTGTATAACAAATATTATTTCAGAACAGCTTCTGCCAAAATATATGTGCATGTTTGTACAGCGTCGGACTGGAGCACCTTGGGCCCACCAGAGAAAATCATTCTTGGGGCCCACTATGTAGCTACATAGAAATAGATACAAGACCACCAATTATGCGGTAAAAAGCACTAATATCAGGGTATAATATAAGGTAGTTCACGTCTTAATAATGTAGCAAGGGTTGGGGTAGCCTCCTCACAGAATATAATGTAGCCCCCTCATAAAATATAATGCGGTCCCCTCTCATAGAATATAATGCAGCACCCCACAAAATATAATGCAACCCCTTCAGGTATGACAGTCCCCACCATAGAATATAATGTAGCACCCCCATAGGGTATAATGCAGCCCACCTCATATAGTATAGTGCAACCCACCACAGAATATAATGTAGTCCCCTGAGAGAATGCAGTTCCACCACAGAATATAATGCAGCCCCCCCATAGAGTATACTGTAGCCCCCTCATATAGTATGATGTAGCCCCCCATAATATAATGTAGTACCCTGAGTATAATGCAGTCCCCCCACAGAATAGAATGTAGCCCCCAAGGGCCTTATTTAGAGTTTCTGCTGCCCTAGGCACTTTTAGTGCTGCCTCCCCCTTTGGTGAGTATCGGCATAGACTTTGGCAAGAATCGCTGATGTGAAAGTCGCCTTTTGCAGTAGATCGGGCAGTTTTTCCGCATCTGCCGTCTAACGGATCACTTACAGCAACACTGCGTTTGGCCTCATTCATTCCCTATGGGATTTGCGGCACTTGCCGTGATGTGGCAAATGTGGTACCATACCTCCCAACTGTTGAAGAAGGGAAGGAGGTATAAAGTTTGCGGCGCGCTTAGTGCGCCGCAGCAAATTTTGGGCCACGCCTCTTACCACACCCATTTCACAACTAGTCACACCCATATCCACGTCCCAACCACACCCATTTAGCACTGCTGATCACACTGTTTTATATACATTAATTATAAACAAAAAAAAATATGGCCACACATAATGCTCATTACTGTATAATGGCCACACACATGATGCTCCATACTGTATAATGGCCACACAGTGCTCCATACTGTATAATGGCTACACATAATGCTCAATACTGTATAATGGCCACACACATGATGCTCCATACTGTATAATGGCCACACAGTGCTCCATACTGTATAATGGCCACACATAGCGCTCCATACTGTATAACGGCCACACACAGTTCTCCATATTGTATAATGATCCCACATGATGCTCAATACTGTATAACGGCCACACATGATGCTCAATACTGTACAATGGCCCCACATGATGCTCAACACTGTATAATGGCCACACATGAGGCTCAATACTGTATAATGATCCCACATGATGCTCAATGCTGTATAATGACCCCCCCCTCCTGTATGCATGGCTCATATTCCCCCTCCTGTATGCATGGCTCATATTCCCCCCCCCCTGAATGCATGACTCATATCCCCCCCCCCCCCCTGAATGCATGGCTCATATTCCCCCCTCTATGCTTGGCTCATATATTCCCCCCCGAATGCATGTCTCGTATTCCCCCCCGAATGCATGGATCTTATCCCCCCCTGTATGCATGGCTTATCTCTCAACCCCCCCCCCCCCGCTCCCATCTTGCATGGCGCGCCGGCTTATGTCCTCCTTCAGAACCCCCATGTGTGTGACAGCACCCCCTCCTTCCCCACAGACCCCCCCATGTGTGTGACAGCACCCCCTCCTTCCCCACAGACCCCCCATGTGTGTGACAGCATCCCCTCCTTCCCCACAGACCCCCACGTGACAGCACCCCCTCCCTCCCCACAGACCCCCACGTGACACCACCCCCTCTTTCCCCACAGACCCCCACGTGACAGCACCCCCTCCTTCCCCACAGACCCCCACGTGACAGCACCCCCTCCTTCCCCACAGACCCCCACCTGACAGCACCCCCTCGTTCCCCAAAGACCCCCACGTGACAGTACCCCCTCCTTCCCCAAAGACCCCCACGTGACAGCACCCCCTCCTTCTCCACAGACCCCCACGTGACAGCACCCCCTCCTTCCCCACAGACCCCCACGTGACAGCACCCCCTCCTTCCCCACAGACCCCCACCTGACAGCACCCCCTCCTTCCCCACAGACCCCCACGTGACAGCACCCCCTCCTTCCCCACAGACCCCCACCTGACAGCACCCCCTCCTTCCCACAGACCCCCACCTGACAGCACCCCCTCCTTCCCCACAGACCCCCACGTGACAGCACCCTCTCCTTCCCCACAGACCCCCACGTGACAGCACCCCCTCCTTCCCCACAGACCCCCACCTGACAGCACCCCCTCCTTCCTCACAGACCCCCACGTGACAGCACCCCCTCCTTCCACACAGACCCCCACTTGGAGCAGTGGGGGCCCACACAGCAGGTGTCAGTGCCTGGGCCCACCGGAGAATCCTCCGGTTCTCCGGTGGGCCAGTCCGAGCCTGTGTTTGTACATTATTTAAGCAAAAAATAACACAACCAACCAAACAGAAAATGTTCAGACACGCATAAACTGCATTTTTCAGTTTTGAAACTGAAACTGAACTTGGTGTGCATATGTGTGGAATGATAAAGAAGGAGCTTTTGAGCTGAAGAGCACTTGGACGATAGCTTTGTGTATGGCCTGTCTTAGAAGTAATACAAATCAGTAATGTTAGATAACACTGTGACTATTCAGGTGCTTACAAAATTACAATATCATCAAAAAGTTAATTCTTTTCAGTTCTTCAATACAAAAAGTGAATTTCATATATTATATAGAGTCATTACAAACAGAGTGATCTATTTCAAGTGCTTATTTCTGTTAATGTTGATGATTATGGCTTACAGCCAGTGAAAACCCGAAAGTTATTATCTCAGAAAATTATAATAGTTAACAAAAAACACCTGCAAAGGCTCCCTAAGCGAATAAAAAGTTCCCTTAATCTGTTTCAGTAGGCTCCACAATCATGGGGAAGACTGTTAACTTGACAGATGTCCAGAAGGCAGTCATTGACACACTCCACAAGGAGTGTAAGCCACAAAAGGTCATTGCTAAAGAAACTGGCTGCTCACAGAGTGCTGGATCCAAGCATATTAATGGAAAGTTGAGTGGAAGGAAAAAGTGTGGTAGAAAAAGGTGCACAAGCAACCAGGATAACCACAGCCTTGAAAGGATTGTTAAGAAAGGGCCATTCCAAAATTTGGCGAAGATTCACAAGGAGAGGACTACTGCTGGAGTCACTGCTTCAAGAGCCACCACACACAGACGTATCCAGGACATGGGCTACAAGTGTCGCATTCCTTGTGTCAAGCCACTCATGACCAATAGACAACACCAGAAGTATCTTACCTGGGACAAGGAGAAAAAGAATCGATGTAGGAAATAGATCCTCCAACTTCACAGTGATATCTTAAAAAATACGAATTTAATTCAGCAATAAGTTTTTAAAAAAACATGATAAAAAAGGAGATGACAACACATACTTGAAATAAAATTAAAAAGCCACTGTGCAGGAGTTATAATGGAGATCACTTCAATTCTGAGAGATTATATTTACAGAGCATGTATCCTGGTAAACACCTTAACATTCATTGAAATAAGCACTGTAATCTTATTTACACTAGCAATACAACACACATCATAATTAATGATTTAAAAGTACTAGTTGGCCCATGCGAAAGGCAAATTCAGGAAAATTAAGCTGGACAAATGTTAATGTATTTAATGAGATGATGAACACAGAGAGGTATTTATTAGTGATGAGCGAATATACTCGTTACTCGAGATTTTCCGAGCATGCTCGGGGGTCCTCCGAGTATTTTTTCATGCTCAGAGATTTAGTTTTCATCGCCGCAGCTGAATGATTTACATCTGTTAGCCAGCATAAGTACATGTGGGGGTTGCCTGTTTGCTTCACCTCAGAAAAAAGAAGAAAACTAAAAAATACTCGGAGGTAACCCGAACGTGCTCTGGAAATCTCGAGTAACGAGTATATTCGCTCATCACTAGTATTTATATATGTAGATTGGTAATACAATAAATTGGTTTGATAAGTAGAGGCAAAAAAAATGTCTTGAGGTTGTGGTGCCACCTGCAGGTTATTGTTGTTTTTGCAGGTTTCTGAAAATGAATATTTAAACTGTATTTATTGATCAAATCATGAATGCGTGGTTTGCTTTTGTCTTTTCTTGCTGAAGGGGGCAAGTTTACCTTTCAAATGGTTTATTATTTGTGTGTGTGGGGTGAAGTAATCACTGAAAAAGCAGTGCATGTTTACAAATGTGTTTGCATGTGTGACTCACCTGCAGTGGAGTGTGCAATCCTCGAATTTGCCTGAAATAGGCTGGGCAAGCACTTCGGCAAGCTGCAAAAACTCCAAGGCAAATGCCACCTGCAGGTAATTTGAGCTTTGAGCTTTGGTGTCTCATTTGTGTGTGTCAGTAAAGTATAAATGGAGCAAGTGTGTAATTGAATAGGCAGTGCATGTTTACAAATGTGTTTCCATATGTGACTCACCTGCAGTGAAGTGTGCAATCCTCCAATATGCCAGAAATAAGCAGGGCAAGGAGTTCGGCAAGCTCGAAAGCCCCCCCAAGGCAAATGTTAGGATTTGATTGTGATGTCTGTAAGCAGCTTTGTGATAGTGTGCTTTGGGGTAGTGTGGTGCCACCTGCAGGTCATTTTTCCTTACTAGTTTATGAAAATTAATGTTTAAACTGTATTTTGTGTTCACATCATGGATGTGTAGTTTGCTTGGCTATTTTCTTGCTGAAGGGGCAAGTTTACCTTTCAAATGGTGTATCATTTGTGTGTGTTGGTGCAGTACGAACGGAGATACAACGTAATCACCGTAAAAGAGTGTTTAGAAATAATTTAGAAGGATAAAATTAGTATGCAAAATAAAGATATGTGAATAACAGAGTGCTGAGTGCTTGATATATAAATGCAATGCTAGAAGATGCTAGGAGATGCTGGAGCCAGTCCCAAGTTTGTGGTGCAGAGCAGGGGGTTTGGATATCAGAGATAAGGCTATAATAGCATAATGAGAGAGGGCCAGTGCCTGCGCACTGCAGTACTTTGCCTCAAGAGGGCAGACAAAGTACGCCTGCGCAGGAGCCGTGGTGTGAATGCAAGAAGAAGACGCCATCGTAAGAAGATGGGAGGCCCCGGACTGGACCGCGACACCCATCGGACCCGGACCGCAGCAGGACCGCCCCCCGGGGTGAGTATAATATAGCCTCTTTTTTCTTATCTTTCAGGATACATCGGGGGCTTATCTACAGCATTCCAGAATGCTGTAGATAAGTCCCTGATGCTGGTGGGCTTAGCTCACCTTCGATTTTGGGGGTGACAGGTTCCCTGTAAATCATTTTTCAAGCTAGTGTTACAAAGTATTCTAAATTTACTGAGATGATGACTTTTGGGTTTTCATTGGCTGTAAGCCATAATCATCAATATTAACAGAAATAAACACTTGAAATAGATAATTCTGTTTGTAATGACTCTATATAATATACTAGATGGTGGCCCGATTCTAACGCATCGGGTATTCTAGAATATGCATGTCCACGTAGTATATTGCACAGCCCACGTAGTATATTGCCCAGCCACATAGTATATTGCCCAGCCACGTAGTATATTGCCCAGCCACGTAGTATATTGCCCAGCCACGTAGTATATTGCACAGTCACGTAGTATATTGTCCAGCCACGTAGTATATTGCCCAGCTACGTAGTATATTGCCCAGTGACGTAGTATATTGCCCAGACACGTAGTATATTGCCCAGCTATGTAGTATATTGCCCAGCCACGTAGTATATTGCACAGTCACATAGTATATTGTCCAGCCACATAGTATATTGCCCAGCTACGTAGTATATTGCCCAGTGACATAGTATATTGCCCAGACATGTAGTATATTTCCCAGCTACGTAGTATATTGCCCAGTGACGTAGTATATTGCCCAGTGACGTAGTATATTGCCCAACCACGTAGTATATTACCCAGTGACGTAGTATATTGCCCAGTCACGTAATATATTGCCCAGTTACGTAGTATATTGCCTAGTGACGTAGTATATTGCACAGCAATGTAGTATATTGCCCAGTTACGTAGTATATTGCCTAGTGACGTAGTATATTGTGCAGCCACGTAATATATTGCCCAGTGACGTAGTATATTGCCCAGTGACGTAGTATACAGCACATAGCCACGTAGTATATAGCCCAGTCACGTAGTATATTGCCCATTTACGTAGTATATTGCCCAGTGACGTAGTATACAGCACAGAGCCACGTAGTATATAGCCCAGTCACGTAGTATATTGCCCATTTACGTAGTATATTGCCCAGTGACGTAGTATACAGCACAGAGCCACGTAGTATATTGCACAGCGACGTACTATACAGCACAGAGCCACGTAGTATATTGGCCAGTCACGTAGTATATTGCCCAGTTACGTAGTATACTGCCCAGTGACGTATTATATTGCCCAGTGACGTAGTATATTGCCCAGTGACGTAGTATACAGCACAGAGCCACGTTGTATATTGCACAGCGACGTAGTATACAGCAGAGCCACGTAGTACATTGCACAGCGACATAGTATACAGCATAGAGCCACGTAGTATACAGCACAGACACGTAGTATATTGCCCAGCCACGTAGTATATTGCCCAGTGACGTAGTATATTGCACAGAGCCACGTAGTATATTGGTCAGTCACATAGTATATTGCCCAGTTACGTAGTATATTGCCCAGTGACATAGTATACAGCACAGAGCCACGTAGAATATTGCACAGCGATGTAGTATACAGCACAGAGCCATGTAGTATATTAGCCAGTCACGTAGTATATTGCCCAGCTACGTAGTATATTGGCCAGACAGGTTTGTCACAGGTTAAAAAATAAAAAATAAACATATACTCACCTTTCCGAGGGCCCCTTGTAGTCCACGGCAGGGTCCGATCCCAGGGTTGGTATGAACGCAGGACCTGTGATGACGTTGCGGTCACATGACCGTGACGTCATGGCAGGTCTTTCTAGCGCAGGCGCACAGGGCCTGTGATGACGTCGCGGTCACATGACCGTGACATCATGGCAGGTCCTTCTCGCGCAGGCCCTGTGATGATGTCGCGGTCACATGACCGTGACGTCATGGCAGGTCCTTCTCCCATACCATCTTTGCCACTGGAACCTACAATGGAAGATGGCGGCTGGCGCGAGTGACTACGGAGAGTGAGTATAGCAGGTTTTTTTTAAAAATTATTTTTAACATTACATTTTTTACTATTGATGCCGCATAGGCAGCATCAATAGTAAAAAGTTGGGGACACACAGGGTTAATAGCGGCGATAACGGAGTACGTTACCCGCGGCATAACGCGGTCCGTTACCGCCGGCATTAACCCTGTGTTAGCGGTGACCGGAGGGGAGTATGCGGGCGACAGGTACTGACTGCAGGGAGTAAGCAGCGGCCATTTTCTTCCGGACTGTGCCCGTCGCTGATTGGTCGTGGCAGCCATGGCAGGCAGCTGGCGAGACCAATCAGCGAATTAATAACCGTGACAGAAGGACAGATGGAAGTGACCCTTAGACAATTATATAGTAAATGAGTTTCACTTTTTGCATTGAAGAACCGAAATAAATAAAATTTTTGATGATATTGTAATTTTGTGAGAAGCACCTGTAGATAAATGGATCATGAATATTTTTCAAATCTGAAGTACCTGGGTGTGTTTATTTGGGGTGTGTAATCCTTAGACAGGTGCAATGCATAATTTGAATGCGTTTTGTGATTGTCCATCTCTATATGCTTAAAGGCCTGTATTTCTGGTTTTATATAGATTGATGACACCTAAACAGCAAGGCCCCAGAAGAAGAAAATTTGCTAAACTTAATTTTGACATTTTGTGCCACAGTGAAATTTCTGTACCGAGCACACTCGCTGATCACTACTGCTGACCAATAATGAACCTTAGTAGAAAAGAGACATCTGTCATGGAAATGAATTACCGGTATGCCCCTGATACGGCAAGGAATGACCAATGATGCCACAAAGACAAGCCCACTTTCACCACTGCAGTAGTCTCCTTAATCAGCCACTAAGCTACAAACCCTTCTCCCACCGCTATAACCTTCCCAGAAATATCCAGCTTATTCCAGAAGTGTCATTGCAGCACCTTAAAGACAATTTCTTACATCAATAATTCACAGTTTCATATAATCTACTATTAGCTTTTGGGATCTTAACTTGCTCTATGCCTCTGGGACACACTGTGAGAAAGGAATGTTCAGGATACAGAGGCCATCTTCCTTGCGACATTCAAGAATTATTCATGGTTGAGTGCCAGTTCATTGAATATAAATGGCCTACATAATATTCTATAATTTATTAATATTTATACTGGAAATATATTACAGAAAGTGTAGTTTAATATAAGAATGTATTCACCCACTTATATACATTACAATTGAAAGAAGATGTTAGTAGTTCACCAACATCTTAGAAAAAAGACTCAAACGTTGTATGGACCCCACTGTTATGTCTTGGACTATTCTTCCCTTTGTTGATTGCTATGGTTTTCCATTGCCCCTGTTGTGCTGGAGATACCACCTAGTTATTATAATATTGTATTATATTGTAGAAGTAATATTAAACTGGTTATTTGTCCCATTGTGGGTCATACTTTTTACTCGACAATTATATGCATTTTCTGTTTCCCTGTTCTTTGTGATGACAAATGATTAAAGGGAGTGTTCCCTTTCAGAAAACTTTATGCTATACACGGATTTTAATTAAAAGACAAAATTACCATACCAGGGTCCAGTGCTGTGTTTGTGCAGTCTGTATGAGAAGAGTCGCTGAGCTCAAGGATTGCCTGCAGCGCTGCCACGGGTGCTGCCAATCAATAGAGACTGGGGAAGAGCCACAGCTGGGCCTAAGAAGAGTAAGTATCACTCAGCTAGGTTTTCTTACACTTAACTTCACATATAGAATAATGTTTTCTGAAAAAGAACAATCCCTTTAAGGCACGTCTTATGTGTTGTTGGGTTTGCCCAAGAACATTTTTTTCTTTTTTTTTTAAACTCCCTACTGTCTAATAACCTCTCTAACATAATCCAGCCCCAGCCATGCTTCAGATCCTCACTGGCTAATTTTTGCATCTTTTTCTGGCTCCATAATTATGCCCATCTGCTCAATGTGAAGTGATGCCATGTTCTGTGCTGCCCATGTGACCACAATACACTACATTTCCTACAAGACCTGTACTTCTTCTCCAGACTCCCTGCTCTCCACCACTGCTCTGTAATCTGCTAGTGGCCATCTCCAATCTACAGTGGCTTGCAAAAGTATTCACCCCCTTGGTTTTTCATCTAGTTTGTTACATTTTGTTTAAAGGGAACCTGTCACCTGAATTTGGCGGGACTGGTTTTGGGTCATATGGGCGGAGTTTTCGGGTGTTTGATTCACCCTTTCCTTACCCGCTGGCTGCATGCTGGCTGCAATATTGGATTGAAGTTCATTCTCTGTCCTCCATAGTACACACCTGCGCAAAGCAAGATTGCCTTGTGCAGGCGTGTACTATGGAGGACAGAGAATGAACTTCAATCCAATATTGCAGCCAGCATGCAGCCAGCGGGTAAGGAAAGGGTGAATCAAACACCCGAAAACTCCACCCATATGACCCAAAACCAGTCCCGCCAAATTCAGGTGACAGAGTCCCTTTAATTATTCTCCTGGTTACCACTATACACTTGTTATCTTCCAGTCATTTTTGACCGGACCTAATAAAGTCTTGATTTTTAGCTAATTTAAGTGTTTTAATTGAATAATTTTTGCAGCATTATATTGTATGTGAACCTGTTTGTTTATAAACAAATGAAAAATGGAAAGAAAAACTTACTTTTTTTTTTTTGTGTGTCAAAACATTTAACATGGCTTTATTGGAATATTTATGTATATTGCATATTTGCACATACAAAAATAATTATTCATGCAACTGTAAACTATAACTAATAACAATAAACTAACTGTAATTATATTAATTTCCAACAACAAAAAAAACAAAGAAAAATTAACAGTAAAATGATAAATAAGTCACACGGTGCAAAATTTACTGTTTGCAATTGTCACAGGTATAATTGACATGTCGTTTGCATAAATATTTTTCACATCTGTAACATATCACATTTGATTTGTGATTGCTTGATGTTGGACAGAAGTCGCATCGTTTCCGTTTTAGGCTGGCTGCGTTGCTGGTGGCGTCCGTGGGTATTGTAGCAGTGCTGGTGTAAGCTGTTGGTTCACTTTCTTTATCTTGCTGTTGGATCCTGTGGACAATGGCTGCCGCTCCATCAGCTCTGGGTGTTACCTTTCGTTCTTCAATATATGGGCTAACCAGTGATTTTCCCAACTCCTCTATAAAAAGTCTTCTCTTATATAGTTTATTTTTGTTCTAATTTGGGTCTATTTCCTTCCATAGCACGAATGCATTGTATGCTGACACATCAAGCATATTGTAAAAAATCACCATTGGCCACCGATTTGTTTTGCGCTTACAGGTGTAAGTGCCTATCAGTTGATCTAGAGTATCAACAGCCCCTTTTGTAGCATTATATTCTAAAATGATGTCCGGTTTTCTGTCATCTTTATTACTGATTTCACTATCATGATGCATTGTGCTCATCAAAATTACCTGCTTGTGTTTCTTTGGAACGTAAGAAACTACTGTGGTATCCTTAGTAAAATAAAACATAGAACTATAAGGCCATGTTCACACCATCCTTTTTTTCATGCGGAATCGCCGCGATTTTCCCGCTGCGGGTCTGCAGCTGTTTTCCATGCAGGGTACATTACACTGTACCCTATGGAAAACAGGAACTGCTGTGCCCACATTGCGGAAAATCGTGAAAAAAGCCGCGCTGAATAGCCGCGGTAAAAAAGAAGTACCATGTCACTTCTTTTTGCGGAACTGCAGCGGTTCTGCACCCATTGACCTCCATTGTGAGGTCAAACCCGCAGTAAAAGCCGCAGATGAAAAAAATATCTGCGGGTTTTCTGCGGTTTGTGGTGCAGAACCGCTGCAGTGTGGCTGCCCCCCCGTGCTCCAATCCCACCCCCCATGCTCCGATGCCACCCCTCGTGCTCCGACGCCCCCCCCCCCCGTGCCCTCATCTCCCCCCTTATACTTACCCGGCCTCCCGGTGTCCGGCCGGCCGTCTTCTCCCTGGGCACCGCCATCTTGTAAAATGGCGGGCGCATGCGCAGTGCGCCCGCCGAATCTGACGGCCGGCAGATTCGTTCCAAAGTGCATTTTGATCACTGAGATATAACCTATCTCAGTGATCAAAATAAAAAAAATAGTAAATGACCCCCCCCCCCCCTTTGTCACCCCCATAGGTAGGGACAATAAAAAAATTCAGAATTTTTTTTTTTCCACTAAGGTTAGAATAGGGTTAGGGGTAGGGTTAGGGTTAGGGGTAGGGTTAGGGGTAGGGTTAGGGTATTTTCAGCCATTTTAACCCTAAAAAACTGCCTAGAAAACACAGACTCTGCATAGAAAACTGCATAAAAAAACGCATCAAAAAACGCATCAAAAAACGCACCAAAAAAGCACCAAAAAAGCACCAAAAAAAGGGCCTGCGTTTTCTGCCAAGAGCTGCGGTTTTTAGTCCTGAAAAAAAAGGAGGGAAATCAGGAACGTGTGAACATAGCCTAAATGTCTCTCTTACTGAGAATACCTTGCAGCAGTTCTGGCTTATTTTTTCTAACAGTACCCAACATGGTCATTTTTCTTTTCATCAACATCTGCCCTAATTGATATGATGTAAAAAAAATTGTCGTATGTGACATTTTGTCCTTTGAGTCCCTGGGTCAAACTGAATTGAACTATTTTACAGGAACAGCAGGGTAAAAATATTTGGCACATAACTATACTGGAAGGTAATCCATCAGCAGTATTGTAATGAGAAAATGTATGTACAGTATGTGTAAATCTGCATGGACCAAAAGGACCTAAATAAATTGATAAATAGTAGTAGATGTAATAGATAGTCCAAAATGAGATTATAGCTCCTTTATTTTACTCATAAAATGGCTGGCTATCACTATAAAAGGCTATCGGTCATTTTTGACCGTAGTACAAATGTATAAAACATTGTGGAGCAAAAAGTAAACATAAAAAAATATATAACAATACGCATAGTAAGAACCCGTCATATGAGGAAAAGTCAATCAACCACAAGTTTCAGAACCGCATCTTGAATATTTTAAAAAATATTAAAGTTCAAAATCGGTCGTTTTTGACTGAAGACAACAGCAGGGTTTTTAAATATTATTGTAATCCCATTTGTGTGTGATGCATCAACACTAAATAGTCTAACTTGGTGAAGTGAGAAAAATATAAATTACCTTCATGGCATCAAATACCGTAATTAAAAAATGGCATGTGCATATATATTTCCCTTTTTTGCTATAAAGCCCCTATAAATTTCTGGTACAAGCAAATATCTTCATAAGTCACATGCTTAAAGTGAACCTGTCAGCAGGATTGTGCACAGTAAACTACAGACACTGTCAGGTGGGCGATGTAATACTGATTGCAAAGATACCTGGGTTGATTAAATCTGTCTTGTGGTTATTGTTTAATTTGTATTTGCAGTTTTCAGTTAATGGGATTCTCGGCGACATGTGGGCGTGGCTTTATGTGGTGCTCTTCTTACATATTCATCATATTCATCACCTGCGCTGTAGCATAATATAATGGATAATATGCATGTATTCGTTTATGATTTAGTCATATTGTTTTGTGGGGAGCCAAATTTTTTTTCTTTAGCAGAAAGGCGTCGGAACACGATAGATGCTACTGTGCAGGCGCGCCCGCCGACTCCATTTTGATGAATATTCTATGCATTACATTCTGTGCAGTATGTAAAATAGGGAGAAGGTCACTGTAGGATCTGTTATAAGTCCGTATGGATTAATATATAAGAAGAGCACCACATAAAGCCCCGCCCACAAGCCGCTGAGAATCTCATTAACTGAAAACTTAAAATAAAGATTAAACAACAACCACAAGACGGATTTCAACAACCAAAGTATTATTTTAATCAGTATGTTGGCACCAACCTGACACTGTCTGTACTTTACTGAGCACAATTCTGCTGACAGGTTCACTTTAATGAAAGGAAGTCCACCTGTGTGCAATCAAAGTGTCACATGACAGTATATACACTTTACTTTTTCTGAAAAGGCCACAGAAGCTGCAACACCATTAAGCATCAATCACTACTAACCAAGCCACATTATGAAGATCAAGATCTACAAACAAGGGACAAAGTTGTTGAGAAGTACGTGAAGGTTGGGATAACAAATGTATCCCAATCTCTGATGATTCACCAGGGCACTATCAAAACCATTATCATCAAATGGAAAGCACATGGAAAGCAATGGAAACCAACAAACCTTCAAAGAGAGGGCAGCCCACCAAAACTTTTAACCCAGGCAATGAGGGCATTAATCAGAGAGAAAGCACATAGACCAAAAGTTAACGCTGAAGGAGCTGCAGAGTTCCCAAGCAGAGACTTAAGTATCCACCCATATGACCACAATAAGGCCGGCGTCACACTCAGCGTAGGGAAATACGGTCCGTATTTTATAGGCGTAATACGCTGAAATGTTCCCAAAACAGTGATCCGTAAGTAATCCGTAGGCAGGGTGTGGCAGCGTATTTTGCGCATGTAAACCTCAGTATGTAATCTGTATGGCATCCGTACAGCAAGATTTTCTCGCCGGCTTGCAAAACGGACATACAATGGATCCATGGGCTCAAATATTCATGAAAACATATATACAGTTTATATATATATATATATATATATGTGTATATATATATATATATATATATATACTAGCTTAAGAGCCCGGCGTTGCCTGGGCATAGTAAATGTCTGTGGTTAGTTGTAGCACCTCACTTCTCTTATTTTCCCATCACGCCTCTCATTTTCCCAATCACATCTTTCATTTTCCCCCTCACATCTCTCATTTTCTCCCTCACTCCTCTCATTCCCCCCTAAGACTTGTCATTTCAACCTCACATCTGTCATTTTCTGATCACTCCACTATTTTTCCTCACTCCTCTCATTTTGCACTCACACCTTTTCATTTTCACCTCACACCTCTTATTTTCACCTCATCACCTCAGTATATAGATGTTTGTCATCTCCCTTATATATAGTATAAATCTATATGTCATCTCCTGTATATAGTATATACCTGTATGTCATCTCCCCTGTACATAGTATATACCTGCTGTGTGTCATCTCCCCTATATATAGTATATACCTGAATGTCATCTCCTTCTATATATAGTATATTGTTATGAAATAGATTCAGCAAAGTGAGGCCCGACTTTCTTAACAGAGCGAGGATAGGAAAGGTAACTTTGCGGTCTACACAAAACCCTAAAGAAAACCACGCAAAGGGGGCAAAAAGACCCTCCGTACCGAACTAACGGCACGGAGGTACACCCTTTGCGTCCCAGAGCTTCCAGCAAAACAATTAGACAAGCTGGACAGAAAAAATAGCAAACAAATAGCAAAGAAGAACTTAGCTATGCAGAGCAGCAGGCCACAGGAATGATCCAGGGAAAAAACAAGTCCAACACTGGAACATTGACAGGAAGCCAGGATCAAAGCATCAGGTGGAGTTAAGTAGAGAAGCACCTAACGACCTCACCACATCACCTGAGGGAGGAAACTCAGAAGCCGCATTACCACTTTCCTCCACCAACGGAAGCTCACAGAGAGAATCAGCCGAAATACCACTTGTGACCACAGGAGGGAGCTCTGCCACAGAATTCACAACAGTACCCATCCCCCTTGAGGAGGGGTCACCGAACCCTCACCAGAGCCCCTAGGCCGACCAGGATGAGCCACATGAAAGGCACGAACAAGATCGGGAGCATGGACATCAGAGGCAAAAACCCAGGAATTATCTTCCTGAGCATAACCCTTCCATTTAACCAGATACTGGAGTTTCCGTCTTGAAACACGAGAATCCAAAATCTTCTCCACAATATACTCCAACTCCCCCTCCACCAAAACCGGGGCAGGAGGGTCAACAGATGGAATCATAGGTGCAACGTATCTCCGCAACAATGACCTATGGAATACGTTATGTATGGAAAAAGAATCTGGAAGGGTCAGACGAAAAGACACAGGATTAAGAACCTCAGAAATCCTATACGGACCAATGAAACGAGGTTTAAACTTAGGAGAGGAAACCTTCATAGGAATATGACGAGAAGATAACCAAACCAGATCCCCAACACGAAGTCGGGGACCCACACGGCATCTGCGATTAGCGAAACGTTGAGCCTTCTCCTGGGACAAGGTTAAATTGTCCACTACATGAGTCCAAATCTGCTGCAACCTGTCCACCACAGTATCCACACCAGGACAGTCCGAAGACTCAACCTGTCCTGAAGAGAAACGAGGATGGAACCCAGAATTGCAGAAAAATGGCGAAACCAAGGTAGCTGAGCTGGCCCGATTATTAAGGGCGAACTCAGCCAAAGGCAAAAAGGACACCCAGTCATCCTGATCAGCAGAAACAAAGCATCTCAGATATGTTTCCAAGGTCTGATTGGTTCGTTCGGTCTGGCCATTAGTCTGAGGATGGAAAGCCGAGGAAAAAGACAAGCCAATGCCCATCCTACCACAAAAGGCTCGCCAAAACCTCGAAACAAACTGGGAACCTCTGTCAGAAACGATATTCTCCGGAATGCCATGTAAACGAACCACATGCTGGAAGAACAATGTCACCAAATCAGAGGAGGAAGGCAATTTAGACAAGGGTACCAGATGGACCATTTTAGAAAAGCGATCACAGACCACCCAAATGACTGACATCTTTTGAGAAACGGGAAGATCTGGAATAAAATCCATAGAGATATGTGTCCAAGGCCTCTTCGGGACCGGCAAGGGCAAAAGCAACCCACTTGCACGAGAACAGCAGGGCTTAGCCCGAGCACAAATCCCACAGGACTGCACAAAAGTACGCACATCCCGCGACAGAGATGGCCACCAAAAGGATCTAGCCACTAACTCTCTGGTACCAAAGATTCCAGGATGACCAGCCAACACCGAACAATGAACCTCAGAGATAACTTTATTCGTCCACCTATCAGGGACAAACAGTTTCTCCGCTGGACAACGATCAGGTTTATTAGCCTGAAATTTTTGCAGCACCCACCGCAAATCAGGGGAGATGGCAGACACAATTACTCCTTCCTTGAGGATACCCGCCGGCTCAGACAAACCCGGAGAGTCGGGCACAAAACTCCTAGACAGAGCATCCGCCTTCACATTTTTAGAGCCCGGAAGGTACGAAATCACAAAGTCAAAACGGGCAAAAAACAGCGACCAACGAGCCTGTCTAGGATTCAACCGCTTAGCAGACTTGAGATAAGTCAAGTTCTTATGATCAGTCAATACCACCACGCGATGCTTAGCTCCTTCAAGCCAATGACGCCACTCCTCGAATGCCCACTTCATGGCCAGCAACTCTCGGTTGCCCACATCATAATTTCGCTCAGCAGGCGAAAACTTCCTGGAAAAAAAAGCGCATGGTTTCATCACTGAGCAATCAGAAACTCTCTGCGACAAAACAGCCCCTGCTCCAATCTCAGAAGCATCCACCTCGACCTGGAACGGAAGAGAAACATCTGGTTGACACAACACAGGGGCAGAAGAAAAACGACGCTTCAACTCTTGAAAAGCTTCCACAGCAGCAGAAGACCAATTGACCACATCAGCACCCTTCTTGGTCAAATCGGTCAATGGTTTGGCAATACTAGAAAAATTGCAGATGAAGCGACGATAAAAATTAGCAAAGCCCAGGAACTTTTGCAGACTTTTCAGAGATGTCGGCTGAGTCCAATCATGGATGGCTTGGACCTTAACAGGATCCATCTCGATAGTAGAAGGGGAAAAGATGAACCCCAAAAATGAAACCTTCTGCACACCAAAGAGACACTTTGATCCCTTCACAAACAAAGAATTAGCACGCAGGACCTGAAAAACCGTTCTGACCTGCTTCACATGAGACTCCCAATCATCCGAGAAGATCAAAATGTCATCCAAGTACACAATCAGGAATTTATCCAGGTACTCTCGGAAGATGTCATGCATAAAGGACTGAAACACTGATGGAGCATTGGCAAGTCCGAATGGCATCACTAGATACTCAAAATGACCCTCGGGCGTATTAAATGCAGTTTTCCATTCATCGCCTCGCCTGATTCGCACCAGATTATACGCACCACGAAGATCTATCTTGGTGAACCAACTAGCCCCCTTAATCCGAGCAAACAAATCAGATAACAATGGCAAGGGGTACTGAAATTTAACCGTGATCTTATTTAGAAGGCGGTAATCTATACAAGGTCTCAGCGAACCATCCTTCTTGGCTACAAAAAAGAACCCTGCTCCTAATGGCGATGATGACGGGCGAATATGCCCCTTCTCCAGGGATTCCTTCACATAACTGCGCATAGCGGCGTGCTCAGGCACGGATAAATTAAACAGTCGACCTTTTGGGAATTTACTACCAGGAATCAAATTGATAGCACAATCACAATCCCTATGCGGAGGTAGGGTATCGGACTTGGGCTCATCAAATACATCCCGGTAATCAGACAAGAACTCTGGAACCTCAGAAGGGGTGGATGACGAAATTGACAGAAATGGAACATCCCCATGTACCCCCTGACAACCCCAGCTGGACACCGACATGGATTTCCAATCTAATACTGGATTATGGGCTTGTAGCCATGGTAACCCCAACACGACCACATCATGCAGATTATGCAACACCAGAAAGCGAATAACCTCCTGATGTGCAGGAGCCATGCACATGGTCAGCTGGGTCCAGTATTATAATAATAATAATAATTTTTATTTATATAGCGCCAACATATTCCGCAGCGCTTTACAAATTATAGAGGGGACACAGACAATAGACATTACAGCATAACAGGACTACAGTTCAAACAGATACCAGGAGGAATGAGGGCCCTGCTCGCAAGCTTACAAACTATGAGGAAAAGGGGAGACACGAGAGGTGGATGGTAACAATTGCTTTAGTTATTCGAGTATTGAGGCTTATTCTTGGCCAAAGGCGTAGCATCAATTCCTCTCAATGGAATAGGACACTGCAAGGGCTCCAAGAAAAACCCACAACGCTTAGCATATTCCAAGTCCATCAAATTCAGGGCAGCGCCTGAATCCACAAATGCCATGACAGAATACGATGACAAAGAGCAGATCAAGGTAACGGACAGAAGAAATTTTGACTGTACCGTACCAATGGTGGCAGACCTAGCGAACCGCTTAGTGCGCCTAGGACAATCAGAGATAGCACGAGTGGAATCACCACAGTAGAAACACAGCCCATTCAGACGTCTGTGTTCTTGCCTGTTCAACTCTGGTCAAAGTCCTATCGCACTGCATAGGCTCAGGTTTAAGCTCAGGTAATGCCGCCAAATGGTGCACAGATTTACGCTCACGCAAGCGTCGACCGATCTGAATGGCCAAAGACATAGACTCATTCAAACCAGCAGGCATAGGAAATCCCACCATGACATCCTTAAGGGCTTCAGAGAGACCCTTTCTGAACATAGCTGCCAGCGCAGATTCATTAAATTGAGTGAGCACGGACCACTTTCTAAATTTCTGACAATATACCTCTATCTCATCCTGAGCCTGACAAAGAGCCAGCAAATTTTTTTCTGCCTGATCCACTGAATTAGGCTCATCGTACAGCAATCCAAGCGCCAGGAAAAATGCATCGATATTACTTAATGCAGGATCTCCTGACGCAAGAGAAAATGCCCATTCCTGAGGGTCGCCACGCAAAAAAGAAATGACGATCCTAACCTGTTGAACTGGGTCACCAGAGGAGCGAGGTTTCAAAGCCAGAAATAGTTTACAATTATTTTTGAAACTCAGAAATGTATTTCTATCTCCAAAAAACAAATCTGGAATAGGAATTCTCGGTTCTAACAAAGAATTCTGAACCACAAAATCTTGAATATTTTGAACTCTTGCCGTGAGCTGATCCACACATGAAGACAGACCTTTAATGTCCATTGCTACACCTGTGTCCTGAACCGCCCAAATGTCTAGGGGAAAAAAAGGGCAAAACACAGTGCAAAGAAAAAAAAATGGTCTCAGAACTTCTTTTTTCCCTCTATTGAGAATCATTAGCACTTTGGGCTTCCTGTACTGTTATGAAATAGATTCAGCAAAGTGAGGCCCGACTTTCTTAACAGAGCGAGGATAGGAAAGGTAACTTTGCGGTCTACACAAAACCCTAAAGAAAACCACGCAAAGGGGGCAAAAAGACCCTCCGTACCGAACTAACGGCACGGAGGTACACCCTTTGCGTCCCAGAGCTTCCAGCAAAACAATTAGACAAGCTGGACAGAAAAAATAGCAAACAAATAGCAAAGAAGAACTTAGCTATGCAGAGCAGCAGGCCACAGGAATGATCCAGGGAAAAAACAAGTCCAACACTGGAACATTGACAGGAAGCCAGGATCAAAGCATTAGGTGGAGTTAAGTAGAGAAGCACCTAACGACCTCACCACATCACCTGAGGGAGGAAACTCAGAAGCCGCAGTACCACTTTCCTCCACCAACAGAAGCTCACAGAGAGAATCAGCCGAAATACCACTTGTGACCACAGGAGGGAGCTCTGCCACAGAATTCACAACAGTATATACCTGTATGTCATCTCCTCCTGTACTGTACATAGTATATACCTGTGTGTCATCTCCCCTGTATATAGTATATATCTGTGTGTCATCTCCTCCTGTATATAGTATATACCTGCATGTCATCTTCTATATATAGCATATACCTGTATGTCATCTCCTCCTGTATATAGTATATACCTGTAGGTCATCTGCTCCTGTATATAGAATATACCTGTGTGTCATCTCCTCCTGTATATAGTATATACCTGTATGTCATCTCCTCCTGTATATATATGTACCTGTATGTCATCTCCTCCTCTATATAGTATATACCTGTGTGTCATCTCTCCTGTATATAGTATATATCTGTGTGTCATCTCCCCTGTATATAGTATATACCTGTGTGTCATCTCCTCCTGTATTAGACCTCGTTCACACGTTATTTGCTCAATATTTTTACCTCAGTATTTGTAAGCTAAATTGGCAGCCTGATAAATCCACAGCCAACAGGAAGCCCTCCCCCTGGCAGTATATATTAGCTCACATATACACATAATAGACAGGTCATGTGACTGACAGCTGGCGTATTTCCTATATGGTACATTTGTTGTAGTTTGTCTGCTTATTAATCAGATTTTTATTTTTGAAGGATAATACCAGACTTGTGTGTGTTTTAGGGCGAGTTTCGTTTGTCAAGTTGTGTGCGTTGAGTTGCATGTGGCGACATGCATGTAGCGACTTTTGTGAGTTGAGTTTTGTGTAGCAACTTTTTGTGTGTCGAGTTGCATGTGACAGGTTAGTGTAGCAAGTTGTGTGCAGCAAGTTTTGCGCATGGCGAGTTTTGCGCATGGCGAGTTTTATGTGTGGTGCCTTTTGAGTATGTGCAAGTTTTGTGTGAGGCAACTTTTGCATGTGTTGCAACTTTTGTGTATGTGGCAATTTTTCCGCGTGTGCAAGTTTTGCGTGTGGCGAGTTTCCCATGAGGTGAGTTTTGCACTTGTGGCGAGTTTTGCAAGAGCCTAGTTTTTGCATGTGGCGAGTTCTGCGCGTGGCGAGTTCTGCGCGTGGCGAGTTTTGATCGGCGACTTTTGTGTTTCGACTTTTATGTGGCAAGGTTTGTGTATTTCTGGTGAAATGTGTGCTGAGGGTAATATGTGTTCAAGCACGTGGTAGTGTGTGGCGCATTTTGTGTGTGTTCATATCCCCGTGTGTGGTGAGTATCCCATGTCGGGGCCCCACCTTAGCAACTGTACGGTATATACTCTTTGGCGCCATCGCTCTCTTTCTTTAAGTCCCCCTTGTTCACATCTGGCAGCTGTCAATTTGCCTCCTACACTTTTCCTTTCATTTTTTCCCATTATGTAGATAGGGGCAAAATTGTTTGGTGAATTGGAAAGCACGGGGTTAAAATTTAACCTCACAACATGGCCTATGACGCTCTCAGGGTCCAGACGTGTGACTGTGCAAAATTTTGTGGCTGTAGCTGCGAAGTCTCCAACACTTTTCCTTCCACTTTTTTCCCCATTATGTAGGTAGGGGCAAAATTGTTTGGTGAATTGGAAAGCACGGGGTTAAAATTTAACCTCACAACATAGCCTATGACCCTCTCGGGGTCCAGACGTGTGACTGTGCAAAATTTTGTGGCTGTAGCTGCGACGGTGCAGATGCCAATCCCGGACATACACACACACATACACACACACATTTAGCTTTATAAATTAGATATATTCTATGTGTAGACACTTATTTTACCTATTCTAATAAAACCTGTCAGTTTGATTTCACTGTACACCGTACTGAATTGCTGGCTTTTCAATAGAACACCAGAGCGTATTTCTCGCAAGTCACTGTTGGTCTGTGTGTAATCTGTATTTTTCTCGCCCCCATTGACTTTCATTGGCGTATTTTTTGCGCAATACGCTGACAAACGCAGCATGCTGCGATTTTATGCGGCCATAAAATACGGATGCGTAATATACGCCAGATAGAAGCTGCCCCATAGAGAATCATTGGTCCGTATGCAATTATTATTATTATTTATTGTTATAGCGCCATTTATTCCATGGCGCTTTACATGTGACGAGGGGTATACATAATAAAAACAAGTACAATAATCTTAAACAATACAAGTCATAACTGGTACAGGAGGAGTGAGGACCCTGCCCGCGAAGGCTCACAATCTACAAGGGATGCGTAGTTTTTGCGCATCTCATACGTCCGTAAAACTCGCTAGTGTGACACCGGCCTAAGTCGTACACTCCATAGAGTGGGCAGAAATAAGCATTTACTTACACACAAAAATTGCAAGGCTCATTTTGAGTCTGCCAAAAGACATGTGGGAGACTCTCCAAATGTATGGAGGAAGGTGCAGTAGTCAGATGAGACCAAAACTGAACTTTTTAGGCCCCTTTCACACATCAGCTTTTTGCCATCAGTCACAATCCGTCGAATTTTGAAAAAAACGAATCTGTCGCAGATTGTGAAAAACTGATGAGACAGATCCGTTTTTTCGCCGGATCCGACTAGCTGATCCAGTTAATTGGATCCTAAAAATATCGGAGCATGCTCAGCTAAAAAAATGGAATCCGTTGCCGGATTCCATCATTTGACGGATCCGGCACCATAGGCTTCCATTCTGGCAAACGACGGACGGCGACGGACACAAAAAACATTACTATGTCTGTTGTCTCTGGCCGCCGGACAAACAATTTTCGACGGATCAGACGAACGACGGATCAAACATGAGGCCATCCATTGCAATCCATAGCTAATATAAGTCTATGAGAATAAAACAGATCCAGCGGCATCAGTCGCCGGATCGTTTTTTCTTTTCAAAATTCGACGGATTGTGATTGATGTAAAAAAACTGATGTGTGAAAGGGGCATTAGTGACCAAGGTATGTTTGGCACCAAACCAACACAACTCATCACCGCAACAACATCATCCCCATAGTGAAACATGGTGTGGCAGCAGCAGCAGCATGCTCTGGATATGTTTTTCAGCAGCATGGCCAGGGAAAATAGTCTGAATCAAAAAGAAGATTGATGGTGTGAAATACAGGGATATTTTTGAACCAAACCAGTTTCAGTCTGTCGGTAATTTGAGACTGGGACGCATGTTCAGACAAAGACCCAAACCATACTGCTATAGCAACACTCCAGTGGTTTAAGAAGAAACATGTAAATGTTTTATAGTGGCCCAGTCAAAGTCCAGACCTTAATCCAATTGAGAATCTGTGGTCACACGTGAAGATTTCTGCCCCCCCCCAACTGTGTACTGCAGCCCTCAGCTATCTGCTTTACCTCAGCTAGTTATTAAAAATAGGGTGGATCTCATGCTGTTTATTTTTATTATTTTAAATAAAGAAAAAAATGGAGTGGGGTTCTCCCTATCTACTATATACCGTATATACTCGAGTATAAGCCGAGATTTTCAGCCCATTTTTTTGGGCTGAAAGTCCCCCTCTCGGCTTATACTCGAGTCATACCCAGGGGTCGGCAGGGGAGGGGGAGCGGGGGATGTGTAATTATACTCATCTGCTCCGGCGCGGTCCCTGCAGTCCCTGCTTCTTCCAGCGCTGCATCTTCTTCCTGTATTGAGCGGTCACATGGTCCCGCTCATTACATTACTATGTGACTGGGCAATATACTACGTGGTTGGGCAATATACTACGTCGCTGTGCAATATATTACGTGGCTGGGCAATATACTATGTGGCTCTGTGCTGTATATTACGTGGTTGTGCAATTTACTACGTGACTGGGCAATATACTATGTGGCTGGGCAATATACTACGTGACTGGGCAATATACTATGTGACTGGGCAATATACTATGTGGCTGGGCAATATACTACGTGACTGGGCAATATACTACGTGACTGGGCAATATACTATGTGGCTGGGCAATATACTACGTGGCTGGGCAATATACTATGTGACTGGGCAATATACTACGTGACTGGGCAATATACTACGTGACTGGGCAATATACTACGTGGCTGGGCAATATACTACGTGGTTGGGCAATATTCTACGTGGCTGGGCAATATTCTACGTGGCTGGGCAATATACTACGTGACTGGGCAATATACTACGTGGCTTGGCAATATACAACGTGGCTGGGCAATATACTACGTGGCTGGCCAATATACTACGTGACTGGGCAATATACTACGTGGCTGGGCAATATACTACGTGACTCGGCAATATACTACGTGGCTGGGCAACATACTACGTGGCTGGGCAATATAGTACGTGGCTGGGCAATATAGTACGTGGCTGGGCAATATTCTACGTGGCTGGGCAATATACTACATGGCTGGCAAATATACTACGTGGCTGGGCAATATAGTACGTGGCTGAGCAATATAGTACGTGGCTGGGCAATTAGTATGTGGCTGGGCAATATACTACGTGACTGGGCAATATACTACGTGGACATGCATATTCTAGAATACCCGATGCGTTAGAATCGGGCCACCATCTAGTTTTTAACCCCTTCCCGACCTGTGACACAGCGTATGCGTCATGAAAGTCGGTGCCAATCCGACCTGTGACGCATATGCTGTGTCACAGAAAGATCGCGTCCCTGCAGATCGGGTGAAAGGGTTAACTCCCATTTCACCCGATCTGCAGGGACAGGGGGAGTGGTAGTTTAGCCCAGGGGGGGTGGCTTCACCCCCTCGTGGCTACGATCGCTCTGATTGGCTGTTGAAAGTGAAACTGCCAATCAGAGCGATTTGTAATATTTCACCTAAAAAAATGGTGAAATATTACAATCCAGCCATGGCCGATGCTGCAATATCATCGGCCATGGCTGGAAATACTAATGTGCCCCCACCCCACCCCTCCGATCGCCCCCCCAGCCCCCCGATCTGTGGCCCGCTCCCCTCCGTCCTGTGCTCCGCTCCCCCGTCCTCCTGTCCGCTCCCCCGTGCTCCAATCACACCCCCCCGTGCTCCAATCAAACCCCCCCGCACTCCGATCCCCCCCCGTGCTCCGAACCACCCCCCCTGCACACCGATCCCCCCCCCCTGCACACCGATCCACCCGCCCGCACACCGATCACTCTCCCCCATGCTCCGATCCCTCCCCCCCCGTGCTCCGACGCCCCCCCGTGCCCTGATCTCCCCCCCCTGTGCCCTGATCTCCCCCCCTTATACTTACCGATCCTGGCGGGGTCCGTCAGTCTTCTTCCCCGAGCGCCGCCATGTTCCAAAATGGCGGGCGCATGCGCAGTGCGCCCGCCGAATCTGCCGGCCGGCAGATTCGTTCCAATGTGAATTTTGATCACTGTGATATAATCTATCACAGTGGTCAAAATAAAAAAACAGTAAATGACCCCCCCATTTGTCCCCCATAGATAGGGACAATAATAAAATAAAGAATTTTTTTTTTTTTTCACTAAGGTTGGAGTTAGAACTAGGGTTAGGGTTAGGGGTAGGGTTAGGGGTAGGGTTAGGGTTAGGGTTAGGGTTAGGGGTAGGGGTAGGGTTAGGGGTAGGGGTAGGGGTAGGGTTAGGGGTAGGGGTAGGGGTAGGGTTAGGGGTAGGGTTAGGGGTAGGGGTAGGGGTAGGGTTAGGGGTAGGGTTAGGGTTAGGGTTTCGGTATGTGCACACGTATTCTGGTCCTCTGCGGATTTTTCTGCAGCGGATTTGATAAATCCGCAGTGCTAAACCGCTGCGGATTTATGGCAGATTTACCGCGGTTTTTCTGCGCATTTCACTGCGGTTTTACAACTGCGATTTTCTATTGGAGCAGTTGTAAAACCGCTGTGGAATCCGCAGAAAGAAGTGACATGCTGCGGAATGTAAACCGCTGCGTTTCCGTGCAGTTTTTCCGCAGCATGTGTACAGCGATTTTTGTTTCCCATAGGTTTACATTGAAATGTAAACTCATGGGAAACTGCTGCGGATCCGCAGCGTTTTCCAAAGCGTGTGCACATACCTTTAGAATTAGGCTATGTGCACACGGTGCGGATTTGGCTGCGGATCCGCAGCGGATTGGCCGCTGCGGATCCGCAGCAGTGTTCCATCAGGTTTACAGTACCATGTAAACCTATGGAAAACCAAATCCGCTGTGCCCATGGTGCGGAAAATACCGCACGAAAACGCTGCGTTGTATTTTCCGCAGCATGTCAATTCTTTGTGCGGATTCCGCAGCGTTTTACACCTATTCCTCAATAGGAATCCGCAGGTGAAATCCGCAGGTAAAACGCAGTGCCTTTTACCCGCGGATTTTTCAAAAATGGTGCGGAAAAATCTCACACGAATCCGCAACGTGGGTACATAGCCTTAGGGTTAGGGTTGGGTTGGAATTAGGGTTGTGGTTAGGGTTAGGGGTGTGTTGGGGTTAGGGTTGTGGTTAGGGGTGTGTTGCGGTTAGGGTTGTGGTTAGGGTTACGGCTACAGTTGGGATAAGGGTTAGGGGTGTGTTGGCGTAAGAATTGAGGGGTTTCCACTGTTTAGGCACATCAGGGGGTCTCCAAACGCAACATGGCGCCACCATTGATTCCAGCCAATCTTTTATTCAAAAAGTCAAATGGTGCTCCTTCCCTTCCGAGCCCCGACGTGTGCCCAAACAGTGGTTTACCCCCACATATGGGGTATCAGTGTACTCAGGACAAACTGGGCAACAATTACTGGGGTCCAATTTCTCCTGTTACCCTTGAGAAAATAAAAAATTGCTTGCTAAAACATCATTTTTGAGGAAAGTAAAATGATTTTTTATTTTCACGGCTCTGCGTTGTAAACGTCTGTGAAGCACTTGGGGGTTCAAAGTGCTCACCACATATCTAGATAAGTTCCTTGGGGGGTCTAGTTTCCAAAATGGGGTCACTTGTGGGGGGTTTCTACTGTTTAGGCACACCAGGGGCTCTGCAAACGCAACGTGACGCCCGCAGACCATTCCATCAAAGTCTGCATTTCAAAACGTCACTACTTGACTTCCGAGCCCCGACATGTGCCCAAACAGTGGTTTACCCCCACATATGGGGTATCAGCGTACTCAGGACAAACTGGGCAACAATTACTGGGGTCCAATTTCTCCTGTTACCCTTGAGAAAATAAAAAATTGCTTGCTAAAACATCATTTTTGAGGAAAGAAAAATGATTTTTTATTTTCACGGCTCTGCGTTGTAAACGTCTGTGAAGCACTTGGGGGTTCAAAGTGCTCACCACATATCTAGATAAGTTCCTTGGGGGGTCTAGTTTCCAAAATGGGGTCACTTGTGGGGGGTTTCTACTGTTTAGGCACACCAGGGGCTCTGCAAACGCAACGTGACGCCCGCAGACCATTCCATCAAAGTCTGCATTTCAAAAGTCACTACTTCCCTTCTGAGCCCCGACGTGTGCCCAAACAGTGGTTTACCCCCACATATGGGGTATCAGCGTACTCAGGAGAAACTGGACAACAACTTTTGGGGTCCAATTTCTCCTGTAACCCTTGGGAAAATAAAAAATTCTGGGCTAAAAAATTATTTTTGAGGAAAGAAAACGTATTTATTATTTTCACTGCTCTGTGTTATAAACTTCTGTGAAGCACTTGGGGGTTCAAAGTGCTCACCTCACATCTAGATAAGTTCCTTTCGGGGTCTAGTTTCTAAAATGGGGTCACTTGTGGGGGGTTTCTACTGTTTAGCCACATCAGGGGCTCTGCAAACGCAACGTAACGCCCGCAGAGCATTCCATCAAAGTCTGCATTTCAAAATGTCACTACTTGACTTTCGAGCCCCGACATGTGCCCAAACTGTGGTTTACCCCCACATATGGGGTATCAGCGTACTCAGGAGAAACTGTACAACAACTTTTGGGGTCAAATTTCTCCTGTTACCCTTGGGAAAATAATAAATTGCAGGCTAAAAGATCATTTTAGAGAAAATAAAATTTTTATTTTATTTTCATGGCTCTGCGTTATAAACTTCTGTGAAGCACTTGGAAGTTCAAAGTCCTCACCACACATCTAGATTAGTTCCTTTGGGGGTCTAGTTTCCAAAATGGGGTCATATGTGGGGGATCTCCAATGTTTAGGCACACAGGGGCTCTCCAAACGTGACATGGTGTCCGCTAATGATTGGAGCTAATTTTCCATTTAAAAAGCCAATTGGCGTGCCTTCCCTTCCGAGCCCTGCCGTGCGCCCAAACAGTGGTTTACCCCCACATATGGGGTATCAGCGTACTCAGGACAAACTGGACAACAACATTTGCGGTCCAATTTCTCCTATTACCCTTGGCAAAATAGGAAATTCCAGGCTAAAAATCATTTTTGAGGAAAGAAAAATTATTTTTTATTTTCATGGCTCTGCATTATAAACTTCTGTGAAGCACCTGGGGGTTTAAAGTGCTCAATATGCATCTAGATAAGTTCCTTGGGGGGTCTAGTTTCCAAAATGGGGTCACTTGTGGGGGAGCTCCAATGCATAGGCACACAGGGGCTCTCTAAACGCGACATGGTGTCCGCTAACAATTGGAGCTAATTTTCCATTCAAAAAGTCAAATGGCGCGCCTTCCCTTCCGAGCCCTGCCGTGTGCCCAAACAGTGGTTTACCCCCACATATGAGGTATCGGCGTACTCTGGAGAAATTGCCCAACAAATTTTAGGATTCATTTTATCCTATTGCCCATGTGAAAATGAAAAACTGAGGCGAAAAGAATTTTTTTGTGAAAAAAAAAAGTACTTTTTCATTTTTACAGATCAATTTGTGAAGCACCTGAGGGTTTAAAGTGCTCAATATGCATCTAGATAAGTTCCTTGGGGGGTCTAGTTTCCAAAATGGGGTCATTTGTGGGGGAGCTCCAATGTTTAGGCACACGGGGGCTCTCCAAACACGACATGGTGTCCGCTAACGATGGAGATAATTTTTCATTCAAAGAGTCAAATGGCGCTCCTTCCCTTCCGAACCTTACCATGTGCCCAAACAGTGGTTTACCTCCACATGTGAGGTATTGGTGTACTCATGAGAAATTGCCCAACAAATTTTAGGATCCATTTTATCCTGTTGCCCATGTGAAAATGAAAAAAATTGAGGCTAAAAGAATTTTTTTGTGAAAAAAAAGTACTTTTTCATTTTTACGGATCAATTTGTGAAGCCCCCGGGGGTTCAAAGTTCTCACTATGCATCTAGATAAGTTCCTTGGGGCGTCTAGTTTCCAAAATGGGGTCACGTGTGGGGGAGCTCCAATTTTTAGGCACACGGGGGCTCTCCAAACGTGACATGGTGTCCGCTAAAGAGTGGAGCCAATTTTTCATTCAAAAAGTCAAATGGCGCTCCTTCCCTTCCAAGCCCTGCCGTGCGCCCAAACATTGGTTTACCCCCACATATGAGGTATCAGCGTACTCAGGACAAATTGGACAACAACTTTCGTGGTTCAGTTTCTCCTTGTACCATTGGGAAAATAAAAAAAATGTTGCTAAAAGATAATTTTTGTGACTAAAAAGTTAAATGTTCATTTTTTCCTTCCATGTTGCTTCTGCTGCTGTGAAGCACCTGAAGGGTTAAAAAACTTCTGGAATGTGGGTTTGAGTACCTTGAGGGGTGCATTTTTTAGAATGGTGTCACTTTTGGGTATTTTCATCCATATAGACCCCTCAAACTGACTTCAAATGTGAGGTGGTCCCTAAAAAAAATGGTTTTGTAAATTTCGTTGTAAAAATGAGAAATCGCTGGTCAAATTTTAACTCTTATAACTTCCTAGCAAAAAAAAATGTTGTTTCCAAAATTGTGCTGGTGTAAAGTATACATGTGGGAAATGTTATTTATTAACTATTTTGTGTCACATAACTCTCTGGTTTAACAGAATAAAAATTCAAAATGTGAAAATTGCGAAATTTTCAAAATTTTCGCCAAATTTCCGTTTTTATCACAAATAAACGCAGAATTTATTGACCTAAATTTACCACTAACATGAAGCCCAATATGTCACGAAAAAACAATCTCAGAACCGCTAGGATCCGTTGAAGCGTTCCTGAGTTATTACCTCATAAAGGGACACTGGTCAGAATTGCAAAAAACGGCCAGGTCATTAAGGTCAAAATAGGCTGGGTCATGAAGGGGTTAATAACCAGCCAAGGGAAAGCAGATAGCTGGTCTTATTTTACTAGGAAGGGGCCAATACCCATGGACGTTTCCAACCTATTAATATCAGGAACCAGCTGTCTGCTTTGCCAATTATTAAAAATGCAGAGACCACCCAAAAAATGACGTGGGGTCCTCCCTATTTTTAACAATCAGCTAAGGCAAAGCAGACAGCTCAGAGCAATATTAATAGGCTGGGAAGGGCCATGGACAATGGCTCCATGCCAGACTAATAAGCCCAGTGCTTAGCCACCCCAGAAATAGCGCATCCATTAGATGCCCCAATTCTGGCTCTTAGCCTCGGCTCTTCCCGCTTGCCCTGGTATGTTGACAAGCAAGGTAATGGTTTTGGGGTTGATATCAGCTGTGTATTGTCTTCTGACATCAAGTCTAGGGGTTGTTAATGGAGAGACGTCTATAAGACACCCCCATTACTAACCCCATAGTAAAAAAAGACACACAGAGAAAAGTCCTTAATTGAACAAAACACATCTAATGGATGCACCTTTTCTGGGACGGCTGAGGGCTGGTGTTATTAGTCTGGGAGGGGGCCAATATTCATGTCCCTTTCCCAGCCTATTAAGATCAGCCAGGAGATGTCTGTTTAGCCTTTGCTGGTTACTGAAAATAGGGGAGACCCACAATCATTTAATTTTTTTTATAGCCAGTAAAAGCTATGCAGACAAATGTGAGGCGATATTAATAGCCAGGAAAGCTCCTTGTTTATTGCCCCCCTCCCAGGCTGTCTCCCTTCCCTCAGCTTGGTTTTTTAAAAAGAAGGAGGACCCCACTGTATTTTTTTATTTTATTTATTAGCTAAATACATGTACAGTAAGCTACACATGCACTGCACTAATTATTTAGCACCCTGACATCTTTATTACTTTGCATACGTGCTGACTGGAGAATACTCTCATCAGTGTTACCTGCTTTCGGTGCTATCACCGAGACCAGGCGCAAGATGATGAGAGTAGTACTCATCAGCCAATGCCTGACCGTTGGTAACCTTTTCACTGCGGGTCACTGCTGCTGGCTCACACATTGTCCTCTGTGTAACAGCGTGGGAACCAAAGTGCTGTGACCGGCAATAAAGTCAGAAAGGATACAGCTGATCAGAGTTAGTGTTTCATGCGCTGTCACATAGACGACAGCATGGGAACCGCCGGATGTTCGGGCCCCCATTCAATTGAATGAGGTCTAGGATGAAGTTGGTGTTCTGGTGCCTGAACCAAACGGCCAAACTCAAATATCCATGTGTTCACCCATCCCTAATTATAAGTAATAACAGCATATTTTGACCCTTTGATAAAACTGACTATAGACACTGTTATACAATTCTATTTAAAGTAATGTGGGTGACATATCATCATGAATATGTACACTGTAGCATTTCGCCAACTAGGTGTCTTGGGGGACACTCGCTTGGCAGCAGGATAATCAGAGACAGGCATGGTTTTTCACATAAACAGTCCATGTGGTTTATTATACTCTCAGCATAAACCACTGTAGGCCATGTTACGTATTACAGACCTCACATGGTCCTTTACTTCATCATATATGGCTTTACAAAACATTCACTATTCAAGCCTGTATCTTTTCAGTCACTGGGTGACTGCACAATTCAGCTACTGTCCTATGTTAGCGCACACAGTTCTTTCCCCGTACCAGGAGTTACCTCCCAGGAACTCCTGCTCCACATGTTGACTCTATGTCAGTCCTGGCTTCGCCAGCACAGAAGCCGTCCCAGGCTCTGTAGGTACATGGTCTCTCCAGGTGCTTCCAGGAAGACTCCACTGGCTGGAGCTAGCAACAGGAAACTACTCCCAGGACTTCCAACACAGGCTTCCAGGACCTTGCACTTGGACCAAACAGATCCAAACACTCTGAACATGTGACCCACACCCTGGTCACATTATCTAGGTGTAACCACTCCCCAGGTGAGAGTGTGTGTGTGTGTGTGTGGCTAGTTTGACCCACCCATCTCTCATAACTAGCCCTGTCTCCCTTGTTAAGCAACACAATTTACTTGTAGGACTACAGGTCCCAGAACATCCTTTCTTCAGGCTGACAGTGCAGAGTGTCTGCCTCTGTGACACCAATACTGGCCATTCACAATAATTCCGGGTTTTGACTCATTACCACAGTTATTCCTGCGATTGCCTGTTACTTGTAACAGGGGTCACTGCACCACATATTCCCCTCCTCTGTTCAATCCTGTGGGGTTGAACATTTATCACACACCCGGGATCTCGAGACCGGGTACCCAAGTCACCTTGCCCTACCAGTCGACAGGACCCTCTCAATCGGGATTGAGCATCCTTCATCACCATACCTTTGTTAGGCCTCCCCTGCCGAAAGCGGTCAGTATGTAAGTCTTGAGTTTTGGTCCTCAAGTCACAGTCCTTCTGCGTCACCAGACCTTTAGTCACCACATTTTTCCAGTAGGCCCCTTTATCTGACATTTCTCTCCATGGCCGTCACCTATGGTTGGTGCGGTCCTGAGACCCACTTACAGTCGAGGTTACTGTCTGCTCTGGGTCTTAGTTTGGCCCATCTAACACTTGGCAGAGGTTACTGTCCAGGTCTCTCAGTCTCATACTGGGAATAGAACTGCCACTTGCAGATTCTCGGCCTCCTAGTCTTGTTGAGCATCTTTGGCTGTCAACATTTCCATCAATTGGGTGCAGCAGTCCTGTAAGGTGCCGTCTTTCAAGCCTTAACTGCTTCATCTCTCTTAAATACGCCACTTGATATTCCAGCAGAGTCCGTACTTCGCAAAGACTCTCCTCTGTTTCCACAGCGAAGAAGGGAACCATATCCTTTTCCTGAGGTAACTGGACTTCATGGACACTAGGTATTCTCAACCTCACCACTCCAGATTTATCCACCATCTCTTGCATGACTCGACCATTTCTTTCAATTACTTTCTTCACCATAGAGACGGGTACCAGTATTACATTTTCCTGAAGATTACGCGCTTTTCTCACATGCTGCAGCCGCCTAGCAGCATCTTCATTCCTGAATTGGACCATCCACTTTGTACGCACATATCTCAAGTGCATGTCACTCAGGGTAGCTACTCTCTTTGCTGTGACATCAGTTGCGGACAGTATCACTAACTGACTAGTTTCTAGGGTCCAGTTCACCTTACACGCCTTCACAGCCTTCTTGAACTGTTCATGTATAGACTCCCTGGCACATGCCTCTCTCAGGTCTTCAGGAACATCTATCATGCACTTGAACAAGGAAGTCTCCTTCTCTTCTGCTGTAATTAGACACCCATCTTGTTCAGCTTTCAGGGCCATCTTCCTCTGAACGTCACCTCCTTTTAAATGTTTGGCCAGGATAGACACCTGCCGCTCCATCTTCCTCAAGGCTGCCGTATTCATCGACTGGCTTTCTGCCAGTGACCTATGAGCTCCGCAACCTCTTTCTCTAAGGCACCCACATGGCACTCAGCAGCCTGTCTCCGAAGCTCCTCTTGCTTCATCTGGTCTTCTACAGTCTCCTGGACCCTCCTTAGCTCGCTTCCTCCTTCCTCTGTATTGGCTGAGCTTTCATCACGCGAGGAGGTATCTATTTCAGGCCCCACTTCTTTGGTGGCCTCCTCCACTTCTGTACCCTTGGTCTTCGCCTGGGCTTCAGCAACGGCATCTTCAACCCTCTCTTGGGTATCCGGGTACCCCAGCTCTTCCGCATAAGGTACTATGGAGCCTTCACCACACTCTGCTACTTTATCCCTCTCTGTCACCACGACATGGGTCTACAACAGGTCAGTTCCTCATGACCTCTCTGGATTCTCACTCCACCAGCGCACTCCCTCCAGATTTTCTTCGCCTCCAGCGCTATCATCTGGTCGGTCATCCGACTCCAACCTAGCGGTTGCTACGGGCAATATGAATGCATCCTTCTTCCTGGTAAAGTCTGGAAGAGAATCCACATCCTGAACAAAAGCACAAGATAATGTTTTTCCTTTATTCACTTCTTCACAAGGTGCAACTGGTACAACTTCCGACAAGCCTATAACCCGCAGTAACCACCGATCGACCAAACCGCTGCATGACCAGCTCTACCCTCGCCTACTGTATCCTCACCCATCCCTTGTAGATTGTGAGCCTTCGCGGGCAGGGTCCTCTCTCCTCCTGTACCAGTTATGACTTGTATTGTTTAAGATTATTGTACTTGTTTTTATTATGTATACCCCTCCTTACATGTAAAGCGCCATGGAATAAATGGTGCTATAACAATAAATAATAATAATAATAATAACTTCTTTGCACCCTTTATGTCTCCGGCGACGGGAGGACTTTCCCTTCTTGAGTGGCTCTTCTTTACTGTACTCCCTTACTTCCTCAGAGTCACAGTCACCCCCGGAGTCTGTGTCACACCCCGCAGTATGGTGAACCCCCAAGTCACTCTCTATCTAAATGTCAGCTCCATTCTTCTTTTCCATCGCATCATTTTCAGTCACATTGTGCTACCCTTCAGGTAACGTCAGGTCAGTAAGATGGGCAGACGCATCTTTTCCTCTGGTCACCCGTATAACTGACCCGTCAGTTTTGGGAGGTGTTACTGCCACCGTCGTGCCACTAAGTTGGGTCCATCCACCATTTCCCTTGGTCATGCCTACCTTAGAACTGTCAACTCTAGGGGGCGCATTCTCAACATTATTACATATCATACACATTATTTCCACAAACAATTTACCTTTTTTCCACCAGTCCCACAGTGCTTCCAAATCTTGTCCTATTATCATAGGACACGGCACGTCCGGGATTACAGCCACCTCATGGTACGTGGAAACGTCAGCTGCGACAATGTAAAGAGTGGCTACCTGAACACCTTTAGTGTCCCCACCTATGCCACTTTCTTCCGCCTTTATTCCAAGTGACACAGAACTTTCAGGAAGTGTCCTCAGCAAAGACGCTTCCCTCGCCGGGTCTATCAACCCCCACACACGATCTCCATCCAGCCAGTAGGGGCACTGTAGTGTCAGTACACCGACCGAGTTATCAACTGTATAGCACGGTCCTGCATAGTAAGAACTTCGCTGCTCCTGGCTACAGTCCAATTGCGCATTCGCCGCCACCTTTTTTTGGACTCCGCCCCATTTTGGGCAACTGCACTGTTTTTTGACATCACCCCTGTTTGGCTTACTTCCCCCTTTTGGAACTCCACCCCTTTTTTGGCAACCATCCCTGTTTCGGTCACCGCTCACTTTTAGGGACACCTTCCCTGGGATATACCCCGTGGACTCCCCCACGGTATTTTCAGGCCCCAGTTCGCACAGTACACAAACAAAAAAAACAAATAAAATGTATGTCTCTGGGCTTGCACTGGCCCTTTAAGAGTCTGCACGACCTGGAGCCCAATGTCTCTGCAACACCTCACCAGTTCCTGCTGGTACTGCCACAGCTCCCGCTGTAGTCACAAACCACTGACACCTCTGGGTGCTGATCACCAGCCGCTGCTGCTGCCACTGCAGCTCCGCTGCTGCTGAACCTCTTGCTGCACCTGCAGCTACACTCCACTGCAGACTTCGTGGACCCGCCGATCTACAGCAAGACGCTTGTCACCTTCGTGGACCTGCCGATCCACAGCAAGACGCTTGTCACCTTCGTGGACCCGCCGATCCAAAGCAAATTGATTTGAGGGACGGAAAGAAAAAAAACAGTCTCACTTTCTCTCTCTCTGACCCCGGTCAGTATATCACGGGTCCCTTTCCGTTACCTGTTGGTGCCGACTACACAGGTTCCCGGATACCTCTTATCCTCAGAGGTAAACCACAGACATCTCTCACTGACCCCGGTCAGTATAACACAGACTCCTGTCTGTTACACACTCGGCTTTACAGCACAAACACAGTTTCTCACTAACCCCGGTTAGAATAACACGGACTCCTGTCCGTTACCTGTTGGTGTCAGCCACACAGGTTCCCGGAACCCTCTTCTCCTCAGAGGTATCCCACAAACAGTTCTCACTGGCCCTGGTCAGCATAACACATGGTTGTCAGACTGTCGACTCCTCTGGCTCAGACCAGCCAGCACTGCAACATGTGCTTCTTGGACCGTTGCCCACATCCTACACCAATTGTAGCATTTCGCCTACTACGTGTCTTGGGGGACAAACGCTTGGCAGCAGGATAATCACAGACAGGCACGGTTTTTCACATAAACAGTCCATGTGGTTTATTATACTCTCAGCATAAACCACTGTAGGCCATGTTACGTATCACAGACCTTACATAGTCCTTTACATCATCATATATTGCTTTACAAAACATTCACTATTCAAGCCTGTATCTCTCCAGTCACCGGGTGACTGTCCTATGTTAGCGCACACAGTTCTTTCCCCGTACCAGGGGTTACCTCCCAGGAGCTCCTGCTCATACACTGCACTCTTTACCTGTATTAATTGCACCTGTTTGAACTCATTACCTGTAAAGAAAACCTCTCCACACAATCAATCACATTCCAACCTCTCCACCATAGCCAAGACCAAAGAGCTGTCTAAGGATTCTAGGGACAAAATTGTAGAAATGCACAAGGGATGGACTACAGGAGAATAGACAAGAATCAAATGGAAGAAACACAAGATGACTGTCAATCTGCCTCGGTCTAGGGCTCTATGCAGTGGTTCGCGTCATGGGGTAAAGGTGATCCTGAGAAAGGTCAGGAATCAGACAAGAAGTACATGGGAGGACATGGTCAATATCCTGAAGAGAACGGGGACCACAGTCTCAAACATTACAGTTAGTAACACACGATGCTGTCAAGGCCCCCTGCTCACACCAGCACATATCGAGCCAGGCCCATTTGAAGTTCGCCAATGACCATCTGGGTGACCCAGAGGAGGCATGGGAAAAGGTCATGTCGTCAGATTAGACCAAAATAGAATTTGATCAGAGTGTGATCTGATTTTCTTGAATGTGGAGAAGATAAAGAAGAAAAATTTCCATCTTCTCCAATCTGTCAGTCTGTAAAAGTCAGATCGCACTCAGATGTCATCCAAATGCAGTCCATTTTTTTCATGGACCCATTGACTTGCATGTCCGAGTGCTACAGATGCATGCTACATCATGCATGCTACGATTATTTCTTCGGACAGACTTAGTCGAAGAAAAAAATTAGATGTACACGGTCTCATAGAATAACATTGGTCCAAGCGTGATCCCATGTTTTATCGGATCGCACTTGGACCGAAAATATGCTTGTCTGTATGAACCCTTACAAGGGAAATGCCCTACTGTCAGGGTCTCCTCTTTGTGCCTTCTCTATGGAGAATCTCTGCTTCCAAAATTACACGGTTGCGTGTAGCTGTGCTCCTATGCAGTGACACTTCAGAATGCTGCTACTGCTTTTGATATTTTAACATGTACAGGTTTTAGGCTGTATGAGACCTCTTGCCTGGCAATTGTTCACCATTTTATCAGATTGATGGTGGTCTTCTATATATTTGTGTCATGTCACTGAGGTGTAATATTCAGCTTTTCAAAACTGTGCAGACACTATCCTGTTTGTTTCCACCCAAGGCTAAGTGAGCAGTACTAGTATTAAGTTGCAAGCAGAGCTAGCTGTGAGCTGGCCAAGATCTCATGAGGTTACCTTCTTTTTTAATTGGGATCTGTTATCTATTTCAAACTGAGAAAAGCAGCACCCTGGACAGACATCTGAAGGTTTCTAGTTGAATGTCTGTCTCCTAGATCTGCTCTTGGCAAAGGGGTTGCCATTTCTTCAAGAGGCTCATGGTAATCCCAAGCAGGTGACGCAGGATTTAAATATTTCTCACCCTTCTGAGTTATGAGAATGTACTTCAGCAATTCCCAGTGTCTCCTCTACTAATCCTACCCTGTTTGGTGATAATAGTCTGTGGCACTGAGTGCACATTGCCCTTGGCACATTATTAGTTTCAGTAAAATTAAGCGATATACTGGAGTTAAAAGCAAAAACTCAAGTCATCAGGCAAAAAAAAAATTAAAAAGAAGTAGCAGAAAAAAGCCAGCAGTATTTACCAGCACAGGTCACAAAAATAATGCACTAGCAAGCTGTAAGTCAGACGCTGTGGACTACATCTGTGTGATCAGCGCCCTATACAACCCTGATAATTCTCTGAGCCCTGACTGTAATAACCCACTGATATATATATATATATATCATCCTTCCCTTGTTATTAGCTTCTGTTGTTACAGTCTCTTATGTTATGTTGGTTTCTTTTTTTATAGCACTCTTAGGCCACGTTCACATGTTCAGTATTTGGTCAGTATTTTAAATCAGTATTTGAAAGCTCAAATTAGGAGTGCAACAATCAGAGCAAAAGTATATTAGAAACACGTCACCCATTCTGTATTTATCACCCACTCCTAGTTTTGGCTTACAAATACTGAGGTCAAATACTGACCAAATACTGAACGTGGGAATGTGGCCTTAGTCTGATGAGGGTCTACATTACAGACCAAAACATCACATTTGTTGGATTGGATTTCCTAATAAGACCGGTTATGATACTGCAGAAAAACGGTACCTGAGATGACAGTGTCAGTATGTGTAATACTTGCGGCACACGTGTTGCAACCGTTTGCCGCATCAATACCACATAGACGGGCTCCAGGCAAGAAGTGCTACAGTAAGCGCTGTTCCTCGGAGCCGGGTGCTGAAGACAGCTCTGATCATTTTCCCCTGCTCTGCCGGCAATCAGCGAGAGCAAGGGAGAATGATGACAGTTACTGTATATTCAAGTGAGAAAAATGACAGCAGGCGGTGGCTGCTGCCTGCTGTCTCTAATAACAGTGACAGCAGGGAGTATTCATCACCCGCCACCTGACCTATAAATAAATAAAAAATCCGGCATGGGTTCCCCTATATTTTATATAACCAGTCAGGCAAAACTAACAGCTGGGGGCTGCAACCATCAGCTGTCAGCTTCAGCAAGGCTGGTTGTCAAGAATAGAGAGGTCCCCATGCCGTATTTTTTTAATTAAATAATTGAATTTTTGACAACTAGCCTTGCTAAAGCGAAGAGCTGGGGGCTTGTATTCTAAGGCTGGTAAAGGGCTACTACATGCGTCAATTCTGGTGCTTTGCCCAGCTCTTCCCACTTGCCCTGTAGTGGTGGCAAGTGGGGTTCATATTTGCGGGATTGATGTCACCTTTGTATTGTCAGGTGACATAAAGCTCATGGCTTAGTAATAGAGAGGCATCTACTATATAAGACACCTATCCATTACTATTCCTATAGGTAACTGGTAAATAAACACACAGCAAGAATAAAGTGTTTTATTAGAAATAAATCAAATACACAGTTAAATAAATAAAAAAACACAGTTTTCCATTTTTATTTAAAAATAACAAACACAGTTATACTCACCTAATGCCTAATTCCACTGAATCCCTCATCTAGTGTAATAAAACTAGAATAAAAAACAACAGTATCCCTCACCTATCCATCGTTCTGTCCCATGCTGTAACCCATGTCTGGGGAATAGTTTTCTACCTGGACGGTGCCAAGATTCGACCGTCCAGGCTGAGAACCACTGGTGAGTGAGCTGCTGCGAGTGCAGCCTCATTGACCAGTGGTGATGTCATCAAGGTTATCACCGGTGTGTCTTATAGACACCGATCCATTACTAAGTTGTGGGCTTGATGTCATCAGACAATACAAAGGTGACATAAACCCCACAAATATGAACTCCACTTGCCACCGCTACAGGGCAAGTGGCAAGAGCCGGGCAAAGCGCCAGAATTGGCGCGTCTAATGGATGCGCCCTTTCTGGGCGGCTTCGGGCTGCTATTTTTAGGCTGGGCTGGTCAATATCAATGGCCCATTCCAGCCTGAGAATACCAGCCCCCAGCTGTGAGCTTTAGCAAAGCTGGTTGTCAAAAATGAAGGGGACTCCACGCCGTTTTTTAAATTTATTTAAATAATTAAAAAAACAGTGTGGATACCCCTCTATTCTTGATAACCAACCTTGCTGAAGATGACAGCTGAGAGTTGCAGCCCCCAGCTGTGAGTTTTGCCTGGCTGGTTATAGAAAATACAGGAGATCCCATGCCAATTTTTTTATTTTACTTATAGCGCAGGCTGCGGGTGAGGAATATTGTCATCAGCCACCGCCTGCAATTGGCTGATGGGAGTAATAGTCCCATCAATCGCCGCCTGCTGTCATTGTTATCATTTGAATATAACTCACCTCATTCTCCCCTGCTCGCACTGATTGCCAGTAGAGCAGGGGAGAATGATGAGAGCCATCTTCAGCACCCAGCGGCGGGGAACAGCGCTTACTGTAGTGCTTCTTCCATGGAGCCTGTCCGTGTACGGCACACAGGCAGCACACGGTTGCCACAAGTATTACACACACAGATGATCACATCTCTGATACAGTTTTTTCTGGTACAGGAATATCAGGACATGTGAAACCGGCCTTGTCACAATTTTGGAAATAGTTTTAGTGTTCAGTAAGATATTAATTAAAATGTTACTTTTCAAAGGGGGTATACTGATTTTCCCTGAGCTCTGAACGTACACTTTTTGTGGCCTGGAATGGATAATGCATAACTGAAGCTATACTCAGGATTGTAATAACATACAAAAATTACACAGGCAGGAAGCGAAAGCTTTCACACATCCATTTATGATGTCAGTGTAGAGTCCTCAATTTATTAAAATGTATCTAAATGTATATAATCAACAAGCTTGCTAAAGAAAGGGTATCAACTGACTACCCAGGTAGTTCCTGCTGATTTTGCAGTAAGATATGTTTATAAGTTTTTACTGTTAATGTAGAAGAGCCCAATATCCTATCCTTTTATATATGGAGAGCCACATTCCCCTTAGATGGTCGCAAGCCACAATCTATGGAAATAAATCATAGTAGCTATATACAAAGACATTGATTTGCTTATTGACCTGGTCCATATTATGGTTCGTAGACACATAGTGTAACTGTGTGCTGCTCACGAGGCATCTTATTTTCACCTAGAAATAATGCTTTTAGAGCAAAAAATAGGAACACTATGGGTCTTATTATGAATCTATGCAAAAAGATTTGCAAAATGGAGAAGTGCATATATCAAACCATTCCTCCGTGCTCCTGCGGAAAATTAGAATTTTAGTTCATGGTAGTCTGATGGTCTGTGCTCAGCTTGGATGCATTGTACAGTATAATAAAGATTCCTCGGTGAGTTCCTATGATCTAGTGCAGCCCTTCGAGATTATCAATATCTACCAAAAACTCAACTTTTGATGGATCTTTCTCCTGATAATTTTAAATAAAAACTAACAACTCTAACCTTAACAGAAAATGACATTGTACTACAGCTTTATATATATATATACAGAAACTTACATAGAGTATTTATGTACTCAGTGGTTAGCAGTGTAGCCTTGCAGTGTTGGGGTCCTGGGTTCAAATCCCACCAAGGACAACATCTGCAAGGACAACATCCGCACTGCGGATTTACTGCTGAATTACCGCGTTTTTTTGTGTGGATTTCACCTGCGGTTTTACACCTGCGGATTCCTATTGAGGAGCAAGTGTAAACCGCTGCAGAATTCGCACAAAGAATTAACATGCTGCGGAATAAACACCGTAGTGTTTTCGCGCGTTTTTTTCCGCAGCATGTGCACTGCGGATTTTGTTTTTCATAGGTTTACATGGTACTGTAAACTCATGGAAAACTGCTGCGGATCTGCAACAAAATCCGCAGCATGTGCACATACCCTGAGTCTACAGCATTCTCGCAGACGGTCTAAATCATCCTTGTCAAAACACCCATTCTCTTTTGATTGATTGTCCCATGGTATGGTAACATTAGAGCAGACTATTCTGAAATCTTACATATGCAACACCTCTATCCACAACACCTCTATCATGCGCAGTGCGTTGAGGTGGAGGTACTGCGCATGATCAAGATCTATTCCAAGCTCCAGTTCAGAGTGCACCAATCCTGCTCCTGATAATGTGAAGTAAGCTTGTGAGGCTAAGGCCGAGGTCACACTTGCGAGTGCAATGCGAGAAACTCGCGCAAGTCTCTCACATCAATACACGACACTCGGGACCGTAGCGTGCGGCTGCACTAGCAAGTGTGACCCCGACCTGAGGTGTATATAACTTGACTCACTCCACATAACAGAATGTTCTCAGCCCTGACCCTAAGGCTACATTCCCAAGCCATTGGTGAGTTTGTGATGTTGCAGAATTTCTGCACCTATTACGGTAAGTAAATTAGACTACTTGTGTTTTTTTATTGCAAATTTTGTATGCTGGAGTTGGAGCATGAGAAAAACATCCTGGTAATTTCCAAACCTCAACAATCCTGCAGGTTATCATGGACATAGTTATTGGGGGTGCACAAGGAGCAGTCACACCAAAACTCTATTGCCTAAAGGGGCTCAAAGGCCACATAAGAAGCCACCATTATCCTAAATGGCATTATGCTTCCACAGCTAAGCATGGCCAATAATAGCAATAGTTTAAAAAAAATGCTAGTATACAGTATTTCAATCAAATCTAGCAATGGAATTCCTATTAATTTTTTCTTTGTTTTGTTAATAAAGTTAACTATCCCCTAAGCAGCCATTGTTCTAATTGTTTTTAACCTTATTGACTGCTAAAACACTTCATCTGTGTCTCTTTGAATATTTCATTATACATCAACAAAGCAATTACGCCAGACATTCAATGTTCTAACCTGTATTCATTAGTGTAGAGTAATGGCTACGGCATGTGAACCATCTGTAGAAAAAAAAACATTAACATATAATTTAACCTTCTGAAAGTCACCCTAAAGTTGGAAAAAAACTTCCAGAAAAAAACACTTTTGCCTTATGTAACTAAAGTAATAGGAATATATTAACAATAGCTAATTGTAACCAAAAATACATGTGAAATTGTTTTCCAACACTTGCAGCTTTTCAGGTTTTTTTGTTCAATGTAGTTTAAAGACATCTTGTATTGTTGTCACATGTTTCTGTTTTATGCCATTTCCATCTATTATAGATTTGTCTTTAAAGTTACAAATAATGGTGGGTTTACAGCCCCTATCTAAATTGTGTGGTTAGTTCTACTATAAGCTGCAGTACAAAATGACAGAAGAAGATGCGAGTCAAATAATGCAGCTTTCCATACAGAAACCACGGAAGAAAAGAGGAAGGGGAAGCAGAAGGGCCAGGGTTAGAGACAAGTTTACCGTGCACTCGGGTAGCTCAGTAAAGTTATCTCTCCACCCTGGCCCTTGTGCTTTCCCCCATTCCCTTTCTTTTCTTCCAAGGAAGGAGACTGGAACTGGAAGAGCACAAGGTGCATGGAGTCACAAGTGGACGAGAATGGGGCACAGAGGTGAAGAAGAACTAGATACTAAATCTTCTGATTAGACTAAAGGTACCGTCACATTTAGCGACGCTGCAGCGATCTAGACAACGATCCCGATCGCTGCAGCGTCGCTGTGTGGTCGCTGGAGAGCTGTCACACAGACAGCTCTCCAGCGACCAACTATGCAAAGTCCACTGGTAACCAGGGTAAACATTGGGTTACTAAGCGCAGGGCCGTGCTTAGTAACCCGATGTTTACCCTGGTTACCAGCGTAAACGTAAAAAAAAAAAACACTACATACTTACATTCCGGTGTCTGTCCCCCGGCGCTGTGCTTCTCTGCACTGACTGTGAGCGCCAGCCGGAAAGCACAGCGGTGACGTCACCACTGTGCTCTGCTTTCCGGCCGGCCGGCGCTCACAGTGCAGAGAAGCACAGCGCCGGGGGACAGACACCGGAATGTAAGTATGTAGTGTTTTTTTTTTTTTACGTTTACACTGGTAACCAGGGTAAACATCGGGTTACTAAGCGCGGCCCTGCGCTTAGTAACCCAATGTTTACCCTGGTTACCAGTGAAGACATCGCTGAATCGGCGTCACACACGGCGGGAGTCCAGCGACAAAATAAAGTTCTGGACTTTCTGCGCCGATCAACGATGGCACAGCAGGATCCTGATTGCTGCTGCCTGTCAAACTCAACGATATCGCTAGCCAGGACGCTGCAACGTCACGGATCGCTAGCGATATCTTTCAGTGTGACGGTACCTTAAGTGGGGGCATGAAAGCAAAGAAGAACTATATAACAGATATAATTTCGCGGAGGAATGGAGGTGAAGAATATATATGAGACACTATGATTTGCACTAAGCCGGAGCTTGAAAGTGTAGAACTATATAGCAGATATTATGATTTACACTAAATGGGAGCATTAAAGTGAAGAATTAAGCAGTACTAAGCGTTGGCACAGAGAAGCAGGTGAAGGACACTGGCATCACGGGGAGAAGATGGGGTTGTACCAAGGAGCTGGTACAGAAATAGGGCATAGGGAAACAGTTAAAAGGGACAGGACACTACACCATTAATTTTTTATAAATATAACAGGAATGGAGTATGTGAGAGTGGGCAGAGACAAGATTTATTTTATTAATAAAAGCACTCATATGGGAGAAATTGAAGTGAAGCATGGAGACAGTAGGAGAGGGGCGCCTTCACTGCTTGGGGAAAACATTCCTCAGGAACACATTGTCTAAACTTTATTTTACTTATTGCCCTAAACTCATGACAGAAGTTGCATTGGGAAGATATTAATAAACAACTCTCTCGTTACTTACACTGTGGTCCAAAAACTGTTAAGGGTAAAAAGTATGTAAATTGCCTCTTCTGAGAAAAAGAGGACTTAAACTCTATAGCGCCACCTGTTGGAAGTAGCGATCCTACAAGTCACAATCAACTCTTTAACGGGGTAAAAAGTAGGGAGTTTAGAGTCTAAAACTCCTGGGACTCTCGCTTTGCAAAGAAATAATGAAAAATTTAAATCTGAAAGGCAGCAGCTGTTAATGAAGAATTGAGAATAGTGTATTAGTGATATAGGTATTTATGCTTATTGGTGCTAAATCGCTCAATCGTATATAAGCAAAGTAACCCAATAAGTACTCTGTGGACTTCAGCTTTCCTTGGTAATTTATTTGCAGCTTCTTAAATCCCTATAGACACAATCCGTTAATTAATTTTGTGGGTTGATTAAACTAATTGCAAAATATGCACAATGGAACAGCAGGGATTCTACTTCAGTTGTGCTTTTTCTCACACAAGACACTGGAAACAAATTGTGTTTATAGAGATATATTTCCTTCAGGGATTTTCACACTTATGTAACGTGGCTACACATGGGAGCTGTATTTTAGTGCCAAAAAAGGTATCGTATCCCTTCATGGAAATGCAGGACAGTCTTTCCCAAAACACCATTACAAACACAATTGTCCTGTTTTTTTTTTCATGAAGTCAATAACCCAATTAATGAAACCACTGGAATATCCAGAAATTTCTAAATGCTGCACTATGTGCAAAGATTTAGGCATTAGCCATTCAATGAATTGGACAATCGCAGAAATGTCAAAAATTCTCTTGACACGTGAACTTTTCCATAGACCTCATTCAGAGGTCTCATTCTCATTCTCCCAATTGCTGTTCAAATGTCCACACTTTAATCCTAGTCCCAGATAAAAATCATGCACACAAACCATGTAATCCATACAAGAAATTTTGAATATTTTGGGGGGGCATTGAAGAAAATCACTGATGGTAAAAACTGGCTCAATGACTGAATACTGATGAAAATCTGACCTAGCTTTTGAAAAGCATATATGAAAAAAGGCAAAAAAAAAAAAACCCAGACATCTGAATGAAGCCATACTGTAGATGTTATGGGCTAGTTAGACCATTTTAACATATTTTTAACCAAACAATGAGCTTTCATAAACATGAACAGATAAGACAGGAGCACATTTCTAGGTTAGGTTACTTAACATCACATGCAAACTAATGCCAAAAAGAATCCATGTCATCTGTTATTATCCAACACAGTTGTTGAGCATAAAAAGGGGTCGCAGCCCTGATTTAGGGGATTTACACTGTGTCCCTTTCACTTTCTCCCCCTGCAACACAGTACTGCGGCCATTGGGTATGGAGAGTACTGCAGTAGAGTCTAAGGCCCCCTTCACACATCCGTTTTTTTGTGTCAGTATGCGGTACGTTTTTTAGGGGTCCAAATACGGACACTTGCATACCCACTGTAATCAATGGTTGTGCACACATGTCAGGTTTTTCACACAAACCATGTGTCAGTGTGAAAAACCTGCAGACATGCCAGGGGGGCAGGTCTTTCCCCCCCCCCCCCCCCCGAATCCAGACGCCTCACAGCCATCAATCATGGCCTCTGCGCGCCAGGCGCCACATCTTCCTTCATTAGCGTCCCTGGTGCCTGCGCTGTAAGTTTGAAGGCCAGCGCAACTGCGCATGCTCCCCCCCCCAAAAAAAAATAACAGCGCAGGCGCCAGAGACGCCACTGAAGGAAGAGGCGGTGCCGGCGCACAGAGGCCATGATTGACGACTGTGAGGCGTCTGGATTCGGGGGAAAAGACCTGCCCCCGTGGCGATTTCACGGTATGAGGAACAAATTTCAAAAGAGATTATTTCAGTAGTGCCAGGGACCCGAACTAAAAGAGCCACCTTGTCAGAATGCAGCATCAGTGCCGCACAAGGTGGCTCTTTTAGTTACAAACGCCTGGGGGGTGACAGGTTCCCTTTAATCACTAAGACCTGAGGTGACTAAGTATGAGATGTTATTGCTCCCTGTCTAGCCAGAGACCACAGAGTGACTTTTATTGAAGCCAAAAAGTCAGTATACAATGCCTTCTGGGGAGTATCCAACACAAAGTGACTTCCGAATAGTACCTATTCCAGAGTACCTTCCAGAAAAGCATGCCAAATGCAAACTTTTTACTTTCAATAAAAGTTCTGTTACTGTGTTTTACTTTTAAGGCCGGCGTCACACTAGCGAGTTTTACGAACGTATGAGCGCAGAAAATACGTCCAGAAAATACGCATTACACACGGCCCAATGATTCTCTATGGGGCAGCTCCTATCTGCCGTATATTACGCATCCGTAATATACGGTATGTTACGTGCGTAGAAAATCGCAGCATGCTGCGTTTGTCAGCGTATTGCGCAAAAAATATGCCAATGAAAGTTTATGGGGGCGAGAAAATTATGGATTACACACGGACCATGCGTGTGACTTGCAAGAAATACGCAGCGGTGTTCTATAGAAAAGCCGGCAATTCAGCGCGGTGTACAGTAAAATCACGCTGACAGAATAGAATAGAATAGGTAGAATAAATGTGTACACATAGTATAGGGGTATATATATATATATATATATATATCTAAATACTGTATATGTCAGTGAGACACATATATATATATATATATATATATATATATATATATATATATATATATATTTATTTATTTAATTCAGCGTTAGATGGCAGAAAAGCCGGTAATTCAATTGCCAGCTTTTCCTATCTCCTTCACAAACCCGACAGGATATGAGACATGGTTTACATACAGTAAACCGTCTCATATCTCTTCTTTTATTACATATTCCTCTTTAGTAATGTAAGAAGTGTCTTTGTGTCAAATTTGAGGTCTCTCGCTATTAAATTAAAGGGTAAAATCCACGAAAAAATTGGTGCCAGTGACAGAGGGCAGATATTAATAGCCTAAAGAGGGACCATGGTTATAGGACCCCCCCCTGGCTAAAAACATCATCTGCCCCCAGTCACCCCAGAAAAAGCACATCTGTAAGATGCGCCTATTCTGGCACTTAGCCACTCTCTTCCCACTCCCGTGTAGCAGTGGGATATGGGGTAATGAAGGGTTAATGTCACCTTGCTATTGTAAGGTGACATTAAGCCAGGTTAATAATGGAGAGGCGTCAATTATGACACCTATCCATTATTAATCCAATAGTACGAAATGGTTAATAAAACACACACACATTATTAAAAAGTATTTTCATGAAATAAAGACACATGGTGTTTTAATATTTTATTATACTCTTAATCCACCTGAAGACCCTTGTCACCTGAAACAAAGTTAAAAAAAAAACAATATTCCATACCTTCCGTCATTACAGTCTTGTCCCACGCTGTAAATCCATCGGAAGGGGTTAAATCATTTTACACCCAGGAGCTCTGCTAATGCAGCTGTAAAACTTGGTGAATGAATGGAATGCAGGGGAATGTACTGTAGTTACCTCGAGTCACGGTGATGCGCCCTCTGCTGGATGAACGCATATGAACTCGAGCCTGGGAACTTTTCAGAATTTTTTTCCACGCTCGAGTTCAAATGAGTTCATCCAGCAGAGGGCGCGTCACCCCGACTCGAGGTAACTATAGTACATTCCCATGCATTCCATTCATTCACCAAGTTTTACAGGCAAGGGCGGCTGCGTTAGCAGAGCTCCTGGGTGTAAAATGATTTAACCCCTTCAGATGGATTTACAGCGTGGGACAAGACTGTAACGACGGAAGGTATGGAATATTGTTGCTTGTTTTTTTAAATTTGTTTCAGGTGACAAGGGTCTTCAGGTGGATTAAGAGTATAATAAAATATTAAAACACCATGTGTCTTTATTTCATTAAAATACTTTTTAATAATGTGGGTGTGTTTTATTAACCATTTCGTACTATTGGATTAATAATGGATAGGTGTCATAATTGACGCCTCTCCATTATTAACCTGGCTTAATGTCAGTTTACAATAGCAAGGTGACATTAACCCTTCATTACCCCATATCCCACTGCTACAGGGGAGTGGGAACAGAGGCTAAGTGCCAGAATAGGCGTATCTTATCTTACAGATGTGCCTTTTCTGGGGTGGCTGGGGGCAGATAATGTTTTTAGCCAGGGGGGGTCCTATAACTATGGTCCCTCTCTAGGCTATTAATATCTGCCCTCAGTCACTGGCTTTCCCACTCTGGCGGAGAAAATTGCGTGGGAGCCACGCCAATTTTTTCGGGGATTTAACCCTTTAATTTAATAGCTAGAGACCCCAAATTTGACACAAAGACACTTCTTACATTACTAAAGAGGAATATGTAATAATTGAAGGGATATGAGATGGTTTACTGTATGTAATCCATGTCTCATATCCTGTCGGGTTTGTAAAGGAGATAGGAAAAGCTGGCAATTGAATTACCGGCTTGTCTGTTATCTAGCGCTGAATTAACTATATATATATATATATATATATATATATTTGTGTCTCACTGACATATATATATATATATATATATATATATATATATATATATATATATACAGTATAGACCAAAAGTTTGGACACACCTTCTCATTTAAATATTTTTCATGACTATGAAAATTGTACATTCACACTGAAGGCATCAAAACTATGAATTAACACATGTGGAATTATATACTTAACAAAAAAGTGTGAAACAACTGAAATTATGTCATGTATTCTAGGTTCTTCAAATTAGCCACCTTTTGCTTTGATGACTGCTTTGCACACTCTTGGCATTCTCTTGATGAGCTTCAAGAGGTAGTCACCGGGAATGGTTTTCACTTCACAAGTGTGCCCTGTCAGGTTTAATAAGTGGGATTTCTTGCCTTATAAATGGTGTTGGGATCATCAGTTGTGTTGTGCAGAAGTCTGGTGGATACACAGCTGATAGTCCTACTGAATAGACTGTTAGATTTTGTATTATGGCAAGAAATAAGCAGCTAAGTAAAGAAAAACAAGTGGCCATCATTACTTTAAGAAATGAAGGTCAGTCAGTCCAAAAATTGGGAAAACTTTGAAAGTGTCCCCAAGTGCAGTGGCAAAAACTATCAAGCGCTACAAAGAAACTGGCTCACATGAGGACCGCCCCAGGAAAGGAAGACCAAGAGTCACCTCTTCTTCTGAGGATAAGTTTATCCGAGTCACCAGCCTCAGAAATCGCAGGTTAAGAGCAGCTCAGATTAGAGACCAGGTCAATGCCACACAGAGTTCCAGCAGCAGACATATTTCTACAACAACTATTAAGAGGAGACTTTGTGCAGCAGGCCTTCATGGTAAAATAGCTGCTAGGAAACCACTGCTAAGGACAGGCAACAAGCAGAAGAGACTTGTTTGGGCTAAAGAACACAAGGAATGGACATTAGACCAGTGGAAATCTGTGCTTTGGTCTGATGAGTCCAAATTTGAGATCTTTGGTTCCAACCACCGTGTCTTTGTGTGATGCAGAAAAGGTGAACGGATGGACTCTACATGCCTGGTTCCCACCACCATGAAGCATGGAGGAGGAGGTGTGATCGTGTGGGTGTGCTTTGCTGGTGACACTGTTGGGGATTTATTCAAAATTGAAGGCATACTGAACCAGCATGGCTACCACAGCATCTTGCAGCAGCATGCTATTCCATCTGGTTTGCGTTTAGTTGGACCATCATTTATTTTTCAGCAGGACAATAACCCCAAACACACCTCCAGGCTGTGTAAGGGCTATTTGACCAAGAAGGAGAGTTATGGGGTGCTACGCCAGATGACCTGGCCTCCACAGTCACCAGACCTGAACCCAATCGAGATGGTTTGGGGTGAGCTGGACCGCAGAGTGAAGGCAAAAGGGCCAACAAGTGCTAAGCATCTCTGGGAACTCCTTCAAGATTGTTGGAAGACCATTTCCGATGACTACCTCTTGAAGCTCATCAAGAGAATGCCAAGAGTGTGCAAAGCAGTCATCAAAGCAAAAGGTGGTTACTTTGAAGAACCTAGAATATAAGACATAATTTCAGTTGTTTCACACTTTTTTGTTAAGTATATAATTCCACATGCGTTAATTCATAATTTTGATGCCTTCAGTGTGAATGTACAATTTTCATGGTCATGAAAATACAGAAAAATCTTTAAATAAGAAGGTGTGTCCAAACTTTTGGTCTGTACTGTACATAGACTGTATATATGTTTTTAAGAATATTTGAGCCAATGGATCCATGATATGTCCATTTTGCAAGCCTGCGAGAAAAAATCGCTGTACGGAAGCCATACGGATGACACACGGATAAATTTGTGCATAAAAATCGCATCCTCGCATTGAATACGGAACAGTGTTTTGGGACAATTACTGTGTATGACGGCCGTAAAAAACGGTCCGTATTGACCTACGCCTAGTGTGACGCCCGACAGACAAAAGATGTTAATCTATGAGTTGTTTTTACTAAACTAAAACATCAGAATTCAGGTTACATTGCAAAGTTGTTTTTTTTGCGATAAATAAGTGGGTTTTGGGTTGCAGTTTGGGCACTCCGTCTGTAAAAGGTTTGCCATCACCAGTCTAAGGCCTCATTCACATGAGCGTGTTTAAACATGTATATGAAAAAATGGTACCAGTGTCACCAGTGTTTAGGATCAGTGTGTTATCAGTGTATGGTCTGTGTATGTTTTTACCATCACTGTGTTATCAGAGTTTTTCACGGATGGATAAATAAATTATAAAGCTTCTCCTATCCCTTTCAATGTTCAATACGTACAGCACACAGATTGTACCCTGATGCCATCTGTGTGCCGCATGTTTTTCATGGCCCCATAGATTTATACTATCACTTTTCATCGCTGATACTGGAGAAAAGGGTCATGTCTCTCCGTAAGTTTTGCTCTGACAGAGTCCGTGAAAAAACTCAAACATGTGAATACCATGGGTATGGCTGGGAGTGCAACTGTGTACCGTGCTGCTATTGCACTAGACAGGCATTTTAAGATAGAGAGTCAAGACTTGTCCTTTATCCACAGAATAAACAGTGATTATCAATAAAACTAGGCCTCCAAACAAATGCAATATCCATTTGTTTGGAGGCCTGGGCAGGTAAGCATCTCTGACTTTTTGCTGTGTTTTTGAATTTTTGGAGGATTTTTAAGTCCTCTTTTTGTGCTATTGCTGTCTACCAATAAAACTAATAAAACTTTGCTTACATTAGCTGACTTTACGTCATTAAAAGACTGCCAACTGGTAAATGTTTGTCGGTTGGTGACCGTGTAATCACCTGTTTACACAGGGAAACTGTGCATTAGATGTACACTGAACGATCTGCAACACCAAAGAGAATTTCATCCAACAAATGAGCATGTTGTTTGTTCGTCGGGAGATCGACAGCCAGTTTAAACTGCACGATTATAGTGAAACAAGTCTCCCTAGGGATGCTTTCATGATAATCATGCAGTGTAAATGCACCTTTAAAATTATTTAGTTATGGGATTGCTTCATCTGTATTAGTTATCTACTTAGTTTTTTTTTATTTTTTTCTTATTTTAGGATGATTTTTTGCAATCTTCAAAACCAATTACCGTATATACTCGAGTATAAGCCGAGATTTTCAGCCCACTTTTTTGGGCTGAAAATGCCCCTCTCGGCTTATACTCGAGTCGTAACCAGAGGTGGGCAGGGGAGGGGGAGCGGCAGCTGTCTAATAATACTCACCTGCTCCTGGGGCGGTCCCTGCACATCCCTGGTTCCTCGGCGCCGGCAGCTTCTTCCTGTAGTGAGCGGTCACATGGTACCGCTCAATACAGTAATGAATATGGACCCAACTCCCATAGGGGTGGAGCCGCATATTCATTACTGTAATCAGCGGTACCATGTGACCGCTCAATACAGGAAGAAGCTGCCGGCGCCAGGGTACAGACGTGCAGGTACTGCATCAGGAGCAGGTGAGTATAACTCAGTGCACGATATTCACCTGCTCCCCGTCCCACCGTCGGCGCCGCTGGATCCTCTGCAGTGACGCGCAGGTCAGAGGGCGCGATTAGTGCGCGCCGCCCTCTGTCTGAACGTCAGTGCAGAAGATGGGGAAGACACAGCAGCGGTCGGCGGTGGAACGGGGAGCAGGTGAATATAGCAAGTGCCGGGGGCCTGAGAGGTGAGTATGTCATTTTTTTTTTTAATCGCAGCAACAGCATATGGGGCAATTATCTGTATGGAGCATCTTATTGGGCCATGTGCAGCATTATATGGGGCAAATATGAGTATGGGGCCATGTGCAGCATTATATGGGGCAAATATCTGTATGGGGCTATGTGCAGCATTATATGGGGCAAATATCTGTATGGGGCCATGTGCAGCATTACTGTTGTGAACAGGTAATTCAGAACCACAATGGACCTTGAAGTTCAGAGCACACAAAGTGACCTGACAATTACCAAAAACATAGGACGAGCTCTGAGACGTGGGAACTCTGCTGACCGCAATCCCTAATCCTATCCAACCACACTAGAGGTAGCCATGGAGCGCTCCTGACCAGTCCTATGCGCCTCGAGCACAGCCTGAGAAACTAGCTAGCCCTAAGAAAGAAAAATAAGCCTAGCTTGCCTCAGAGAAATACCCCAAAGGAAAAGGCAGCCCCCCACATATAATGACTGTGAGTTGAGATGAAAATACAAACGCAGAGATGAAATAGATTTAGCAAAGTGAGGCCCAACTTACTGAACAGACCGAAGATAGGAAAGATTGCTTTGCGGTCAACACAAAACCCTACAAACAACCACGCAGAGGGGGCAAAAAGACCCTCCGCACCGACTAACGGTACGGAGGTGCTCCCTCTGCGTCCCAGAGCTTCCAGCAAGCAAGAAAAACCAATATAGCAAGCTGGACAGAAAAAATAGCAAACAAAAATAACACAAGCAAAACTTAGCTTATGCAGGATAGACAGGCCACAGGAACGATCCAGGAGAAAGCAAGACCAATACTAGAACATTGACTGGAGGCCAGGATCAAAGCACTAGGTGGAGTTAAATAGAGCAGCACCTAACGACTCAACCTCATCACCTGAGGAAGGAAACTCAGAAGCCGCAGTACCACTCTCATCTGTTATGACCAGGTAATTCAGTACCACAATGGACATAGAAGTCAGAGCACATACAGTGACCTGACAAAAACCCAAAAACATAGAACGAGCTCTCAGACGTGGGAACTCTGCTGACCGCAATCCCTAATCCTCTCCAACCACACTAGAAGCAGCTGTGGATTGCGCCTAACGCTCCCTATGCAACTCGGCACAGCCTGAGAAACTAGCTAGCCTGAAGATAGAAAATAAGCCTACCTTGCCTCAGAGAAATACCCCAAAGGAAAAGGCAGCCCCCACATATAATGACTGTGAGATAAGATGAAAAGACAAACGTAGAGATGAAATAGACTTAGCAAAGTGAGGCCCGACTTTCTGAACAGAGCGAGGATAGGAAAGGTAACTTTGCGGTCAACACAAAACCCTACAAATAACCACGCAAAGGGGGCAAAAAGACCCTCCGTACCGACTAACGGCACGGAGGTACACCCTCTGCGTCCCAGAGCTTCCAGCAAGCAAGAAAAACAAAACAAGCAAGCTGGACAGAAAAAAACTGCAAACAAAAAATAACAAAAGCGGAACTTAGCTATGCAGAGCAGCAGGCCACAGGAACGATCCAGGAGGAAGCAAGTCCTATACTAGAACATTGACTGGAGGCCAGGATCAAAGCACTAGGTGGAGTTAAATAGAGCAGCACCTAACGACTTCACCACATCACCTGAGGAAGGAAACTCAGAAGCCGCAGTACCACTCTCCTCCACCAACGGAAGCTCATAGAGAGAATCAGCCGAAGTACCACTTGTGACCACAGGAGGGAGCTCTGCCACAGAATTCACAACAGTACCCCCCCCTTGAGGAGGGGTCACCGAACCCTCACCAGAGCCCCCAGGACGACCAGGATGAGCCATATGAAAGGCATGAACAAGATCGGGAGCATGGACATCAGAGGCAAAGACCCAGGAATTATCTTCCTGAGCATAACCCTTCCACTTAACCAGATACTGGAGTTTCCGTCTTGAAACACGAGAATCCAAAATCTTCTCCGCAATATACTCCAACTCCCCCTCCACCAAAACCGGGGCAGGAGGATCAACAGATGGAACCATAGGTGCCACGTATCTCCGCAACAATGACCTATGGAATACGTTATGGATGGAGAAAGAATCAGGAAGGGTCAAATGAAAAGACACAGGATTAAGAACCTCAGAAATCCTATGCGGACCAATGAAACGAGGTTTAAACTTAGGAGAGGAAACCTTCATAGGAATATGACGAGAAGATTAGCGAAACGTTGAGCCTTCTCCTGGGACAAAGTCAAATTGTCCACTACATGAGTCCAAATCTGCTGCAACCTGTCCACCACAGTATCCACACCAGGACAGTCCGAAAACTCAACCTGCCCTGAAGAGAAACGAGGATGGAACCCAGAGTTGCAGAAAAACGGCGAAACCAAGGTAGACGAGCTGGCCCGATTATTAAGAGCGAACTCAGCCAAAGGCAAAAAGGACACCCAGTCATCCTGATCAGCAGAAACAAAGCATCTCAGATATGTTTCCAAGGTCTGATTGGTTCGTTCGGTCTGGCCATTAGTCTGAGGATGGAAAGCCGAGGAAAAAGACAAGTCAATGCCCATTCTTGCACAAAAGGCTCGCCAAAACCTCGAAACAAACTGGGAACCTCTGTCAGAAACGATATTCTCTGGAATGCCATGTAAACGAACCACATGCTGGAAGAACAATGGCACCAAATCAGAGGAGGAAGGTAATTTAGACAAGGGTACCAAATGGACCATTTTAGAGAAGCGATCACAAACCACCCAAATGACTGACATTTTTTGAGAGACGGGAAGATCTGAAATAAAATCCATAGAGATATGTGTCCAAGGCCTCTTCGGGACCGGCAAGGGCAAAAGCAACCCACTGGCACGAGAACAGCAGGGCTTAGCCCGAGCACAAATCCCACAGGACTGCACAAAAGAACACACATCCCACGACAGAGATGGCCACCAAAAGGATCTAGCCACTAACTCTCTGGTACCAAAGATTCCAGGATGACCAGCCAACACCGAACAATGAACCTCAGAGATAACTTTATTCGTCCACCTATCAGGGACAAACAGTTTCTCCGCTGGGCAACGATCAGGTTTATTAGCCTGAAATTTTTGCAGCACCCGCCGCAAATCAGGGGAGATGGCAGACACAATTACTCCCTCTTTGAGAATACCCGCCGGCTCAGATAAACCCGGAGAGTCGGGCACAAAACTCCTAGACAGGGCATCCGCCTTCACATTTTTAGAGCCCGGAAGGTACGAAACCACAAAGTCAAAACGGGCAAAAAACAGTGACCAACGAGCCTGTCTAGGATTCAACCGCTTGGCAGACTCGAGATAAGTCAAGTTCTTATGATCAGTCAAGACCACCACGCGATGCTTAGCTCCTTCAAGCCAATGACACCACTCCTCGAATGCCCACTTCATGGCCAGCAACTCTCGATTGCCAACATCATAATTTCGCTCAGCAGGCGAAAACTTCCTGGAAAAGAAGGCGCATGGTTTCATCACCGAGCAACCAGAACTTCTCTGCGACAAAACAGCCCCTGCTCCAATCTCAGAAGCATCAACCTCGACCTGGAATGGAAGCGAAACATCTGGTTGACACAACACAGGGGCAGAAGTAAAACGACGCTTCAACTCTTGAAAAGCTTCCACAGCAGCAGAAGACCAATTGACCACATCAGCACCCTTCTTGGTCAAATCGGTCAATGGTTTAGCAATACTAGAAAAATTGCAGATGAAGCGACGATAAAAATTAGCAAAGCCCAGGAACTTTTGCAGACTTTTCAGAGATGTCGGCTGAGTCCAATCATGGATGGCTTGGACCTTAACAGGGTCCATCTTGATAGTAGAAGGGGAAAAAATTAACCCCAAAAATGAAACCTTCTGAACACCAAAGAGACACTTTGATCCCTTCACAAACAAAGAATTAGCACGCAGGACCTGAAACACCGTTCTGACCTGCTTCACATGCGACTCCCAATCATCCGAGAAGACCAAAATATCATCCAAGTATACAATCAGGAATTTATCCAGGTACTCTCGGAAGATGTCATGCATAAAGGATTGAAACACTGATGGAGCATTGGCAAGTCCGAATGGCATTACCAGGTACTCAAAATGGCCCTCGGGCGTATTAAATGCAGTTTTCCATTCATCGCCTCGCTTAATACGCACTAGATTATACGCACCACGAAGATCTGTCTTGGTGAACCAACTAGCCCCCTTAATCCGAGCAAACAAATCAGATAACAGCGGCAAGGGGTACTGAAATTTAACCCTGATCTTATTTAGAAGGCGGTAATCTATACAAGGTCTCAACGAACCATCCTTCTTGGCCACAAAAAAGAACCCCGCTCCCAATGGCGACGATGACGGGCGAATATGCCCCTTCTCCAAGGACTCCTTCACGTAACTCCGCATAGCGGCGTGCTCAAGTACAGATAAATTAAACAGTCGACCTTTTGGAAATTTACTACCAAGAATCAAATCGATAGCACAATCACAATCCCTATGCGGAGGTAGGGCATCGGACTTGGGCTCATCAAATACATCCCGGTAATCAGACAAGAACTCTGGGACCTCAGAAGGGGTGGATGATGAAATAGACAGGAATGGGACATCACCATGTACCCCCTGACAACCCCAGCTGGACACAGACATGGATTTCCAATCTAATACTGGATTATGGACCTGTAGCCATTGCAACCCCAACACGACCACATCATGCAGATTATGCAACACCAAAAAGCGAATTTCCTCCTGATGTGCAGGAGCCATGCACATGGTCAGCTGGGTCCAGTACTGAGGCTTATTCTTGGCCAAAGGTGTAGCATCAATTCCTCTCAATGGAATAGGACACTGCAAGGGCTCCAAGAAAAACCCACAACGCCTGGCATACTCCAAGTCCATCAAATTCAGAGCAGCGCCTGAATCCACAAATGCCATGACAGAATAAGATGACAAAGAGCAGATCAAAGTAACGGACAAAATAAATTTTGACTGTACTGTACCAATGGTGGCAGACCTAGCGAACCGCTTAGTGCGTTTAGGACAATCAGAGATAGCATGAGTGGAATCACCACAGTAGAAACACAGCCCATTCTGACGTCTGTGTTCTTGCCGTTCAACTCTGGTCAAAGTCCTATCGCACTGCATAGGCTCAGGTTTATGCTCAGATAATACCGCCAAATGGTGCACAGATTTACGCTCACGCAAGCGTCGACCGATCTGAATGGCCAAAGACATAGACTCATTTAGACCAGCAGGCATAGGAAATCCCACCATGACATCCTTAAGGGCTTCAGAGAGACCCTTTCTGAAAATAGCTGCGAGCGCACCTTCATTCCATTGAGTGAGCACGGATCACCTTCTAAATTTCTGACAGTAAATTTCAATCTCATCCTGACCCTGACACAGAGCCAGCAAATTTTTCTCTGCCTGATCCACCGCATTAGGTTCATCGTACAGCAATCCGAGCGCCAGGAAAAACGCATCAATATTACTTAATGCAGGATCTCCTGGCGCAAGGGAAAATGCCCAGTCTTGAGGGTCGCCACGCAAAAAAGAAATAATAATTCTAACTTGTTGAACTGGGTCACCAGAGTAGCGAGGTTTCAAGGCCAGAAACAGTTTGCAATTATTTTTGAAATTCACAAATTTGGCTCTATCACCATAAAACAAATCAGGAATAGGAATTCTTGGTTCTAACATAGGATTCTGAACCACCAAATCTTGAATCTTTTGTACATTTATAACGAGATTATCCATTGAAGAGCACAGACCCTGAATGTCCATGTCCACACCTGTGTCCTGAACCACCCAAATGTCTAGGGGAAAAAAAAAGGCAAAACACAGTGCAAAGAAAAAAAAATGGTCTCAGAACTTCTTTTTTCCCTCTATTGAGAATCATTAGGACTTTGGGCCTCCAGTACTGTTATGACCAGGTAATTCAGTACCACAATGGACATAGAAGTCAGAGCACATACAGTGACCTGACAAAAACCCAAAAACATAGAACGAGCTCTGAGACGTGGGAACTCTGCTGACCGCAATCCCTAATCCTCTCCAACCACACTAGAAGCAGCCGTGGATTGCGCCTAACGCTCCCTATGCAACTCGGCACAGCCTGAGAAACTAGCTAGCCTGAAGATAGAAAATAAGTCTACTTTGCCTCAGAGAAATACCCCAAAGGAAAAGGCAGCCCCCACATATAATGACTGTGAGATAAGATGAAAAGACAAGCGTAGAGATTAAATAGATTTAGCAAAGTGAGGCCCGACTTTCTGAACAGAGCGAGGATAGGAAAGGTAACTTTGCGGTCAACACAAAACCCTACAAATAACCACGCAAAGGGGGCAAAAAGACCCTCCGTACCGACTAACGGCACGGAGGTACACCCTCTGCGTCCCAGAGCTTCCAGCAAGCAAGAAAAACAAAACAAGCAAGCTGGACAGAAAAAAACTGCAAACAAAAAATAACAAAAGCGGAACTTAGCTATGCAGAGCAGCAGGCCACAGGAACGATCCAGGAGGAAGCAAGTCCTATACTAGAACATTGACTGGAGGCCAGGATCAAAGCACTAGGTGGAGTTAAATAGAGCAGCACCTAACGACTTCACCACATCACCTGAGGAAGGAAACTCAGAAGCCGCAGTACCACTCTCCTCCACCAACGGAAGCTCATAGAGAGAATCAGCCGAAGTACCACTTGTGACCACAGGAGGGAGCTCTGCCACAGAATTCACAACACTCATCCACCAAAGGAAGCTCATAGAGAGAACCAGCCGAAGTACCACTCGCGACCACAGGAGGGAGCTTGGCCACAGAATTCACAACAGTACCCCCCCCCCCCTTGAGGAGGGGTCACCGAACCCTCACCAGAGCCCCCAGGCCGACCAGGATGAGCCACATGAAAGGCACGAACCAGATCGGCAGCATGGACATCAGAGGCAAAGACCCAGGAATTATCTTCCTGACCATAACCTTTCCACTTAACCAGATACTGGAGTTTCCGTCTCGAAACACGAGAATCCAAAATCTTCTCCACTATATACTCCAACTCCCCTTCAACCAAAACCGGAGCAGGAGGATCAATAGATGGAACCACAGGTGCCACGTATCTCCGCAACAATGACCTATGGAACACGTTATGGATGGAAAAAGAAGCTGGAAGAGTCAAACGAAAAGACACAGGATTAAGAACCTCAGAAATCCTATATGGACCAATGAAACGAGGCTTAAACTTAGGAGAGGAAACCTTCATAGGAATATAACGAGATGACAACCAAACCAAATCCCCAACACGAAGTCGGGGACCCACACAGCGCCTGCGGTTAGCGAAACGTTGAGCCTTCTCCTGGGACAAAGTCAAATTGTCCACTACATGAGTCCAAATCTGCTGCAACCTATCCACCACAGTATCCACACCAGGACAGTCCGAAGACTCAACCTGCCCTGAAGAGAAACGAGGGTGGAAACCAGAATTGCAGAAAAACGGCGAAACCAAAGTAGCCGAGCTAGCCCGATTATTAAGGGCGAACTCAGCCAAAGGCAAAAAGGACACCCAATCATCCTGATCAGCAGAAACAAAACATCTCAGATATGTTTCCAAGGTCTGATTGGTTCGTTCAGTCTGGCCATTTGTCTGAGGATGGAAAGCCGAGGAAAAAGACAAATCAATGCCCATCCTAGCACAAAAGGCTTGCCAAAACCTCGAAACAAACTGGGAACCTCTGTCAGAAACGATGTTCTCTGGAATGCCATGTAAACGAACCACATGCTGGAAAAACAATGGCACCAAATCAGAGGAGGAAGGCAATTTAGACAAGGGCACCAAATGGACCATCTTAGAGAAGCGATCACAAACCACCCAAATGACCGACATTCTTTGAAAGACGGGAAGATCCGAAATAAAATCCATAGAGATATGTGTCCAAGGCCTCTTCGGGACCGGCAAGGGCAAAAGCAACCCACTGGCACGAGAACAGCAGGGCTTAGCCCGAGCACAAATCCCACAGGACTGCACGAAAGAACGCACATCCCGCGACAGTGACGGCCACCAAAAGGATCTAGCCACCAAATCTCTGGTACCAAAGATTCCAGGATGACCAGCCAACACCGAACAATGAACCTCAGAGATAACTTTATTCGTCCACCTATCAGGGACAAACAGTTTCTCCGCTGGGCAACGGTCAGGTCTATTAGCCTGAAAATTTTGCAGCACCCGCCGCAAATCAGGGGAGATGGCAGACAAAATTACCCCCTCTTTGAGAACACCCGCCGGCTCAGGCAAACCCGGAGAATCGGGCACAAAACTCCTAGACAGGGCATCCGCCTTCACATTTTTAGAGCCTGGAAGGTACGAAACCACAAAGTCAAAACGGGAGAAAAACAGCAACCAACGAGCCTGTCTAGGATTCAACCGTTTGGCAGACTCGAGATAAGTCAAGTTCTTGTGATCAGTCAAGACCACCACACGATGCTTAGCTCCTTCAAGCCAATGACGCCACTCCTCGAATGCCCACTTCATGGCTAGCAACTCTCGATTGCCAACATCATAATTTCGCTCAGCAGGCGAAAATTTCCTGGAAAAGAAGGCGCATGGTTTCATCACCGAGCAATCAGAACTTCTCTGCGACAAAACAGCCCCTGCTCCAATTTCAGAAGCATCAACCTCGACCTGGAACGGAAGCGAAACATCTGGTTGGCACAACACAGGGGCAGAAGAAAAACGACGCTTCAACTCCTGAAAAGCTTCCACAGCAGCAGAAGACCAATTGACCACATCAGCACCCTTCTTGGTTAAATCAGTCAACGGTTTAGCAATACTAGAAAAATTATTGATGAAGCAACGATAAAAATTAGCAAAGCCCAGGAACTTCTGTAGACTCTTCAGAGATGTTGGCTGAGTCCAATCATAAATGGCCTGAACTTTAACAGGGTCCATCTCGATAGTAGAAGGAGAAAAAAATGAACCCCAAAAATGAAACCTTCTGAACACCAAAGAGACACTTTGACCCCTTCACAAACAAAGAATTAGCACGCAGGACCTGGAACACCATTCTGACTTGCTTCACATGAGACTCCCAATCATCCGAGAAGAACAAAATATCATCCAAGTATACAATCAGGAATTTATCCAGGTACTCTCGGAAGATGTCATGCATAAAGGACTGAAACACTGATGGAGCATTAGAAAGCCCGAATGGCATAACCAGGTACTCAAAATGGCCTTCGGGCGTATTAACCCTGCTGTTCTTTTCGGTCTGGGGAGACCTATTTTGAACTTTGGTATTTTTTGGGGTGTTCAAGATGCGGTTCTGAAACTTGTGGTTGATTGACTTAAATGAGGATGGGTCGGTCGGCCACGGGTTTCAGAGCCGCATCTTGAATATTTTAAAGAATATTGAAGTTCAAAGTCGGTCATTTTTGACCAACAGAACAGCAGGGTTAAATGCTGTTTTCCATTCATCGCCCCGTTTAATACGCACAAGATTATATGCACCACGAAGATCTATCTTGGTGAACCAACTAGCCCCCTTAATCCGAGCAAACAAATCAGACAGCAGTGGCAAGGGGTACTGAAATTTGACCGTAAATTTATTTAGAAGGCGGTAATCAATACAAGGTCTCAGCGAACCATCCTTCTTGGCCACAAAAAAGAACCCCGCTCCCAATGGCGACGATGACGGGCGAATATGACCCTTCTCCAAAGACTCCTTCACGTAACTCCGCATAGCGGCGTGCTCAGGTACAGATAAATTAAACAGTCGACCCTTAGGAAACTTACTACCAGGAATCAAATCGATAGCACAATCACAATCCCTATGCGGAGGTAGGGCATTGGACTTGGGCTCATCGAATACATCCCGGTAATCAGACAAGAACTCTGGGACCTCAGAAGGAGTGGATGATGAGATAGACAGAAATGGAACATCACCATGTACCCCCTGACAACCCCAGCTGGACACAGACATGGATTTCCAATCTAATACTGGGTTATGGACTTGTAGCCATGAAAACCCCAACACGACCACATCATGCAGATTATGCAACACCAGAAAGCGAATATCCTCCTGGTGCGCAGGAGCCATGCACATGGTCAGCTGGGTCCAATACTGAGGCTTATTCTTGGCCAAAGGCGTAGCATCAATTCCTCTCAATGGAATAGGACACTGCAAGGGCTCCAAGACAAACCCACAGCGCCTAGCAAACTCGAAGTCCATCAAATTCAGGGCAGCGCCTGAATCCACAAATGCCATGACAGAATAGGAAGACAAAGAGCAGATCAAAGTAACGGACAAAAGAAATTTCGACTGTACCGTACCAATGGTGGTAGACCTAGCGAACCGCTTAGTGCGCTTAGGACAATCGGAGATAGCATGAGTGGAATCACCACAGTAGAAACACAGCCCATTCTGACGTCTGTGTTCTTGCCTTTCAGCTCTGGTCAAAGTCCTATCGCACTGCATAGGCTCAGGTTTATGCTCAGATAATACCGCCAAATGGTGCACAGATTTACGCTCATACAAGCGTCGACCGATCTGAATGGCCAAAGACATAGACTCATTCAGACCAGCAGGCATAGGAAATCCCACCATGACATCCTTAAGGGCTTCAGAGAGACCCTTTCTGAAAATAGCTGCCAGCGCACATTCATTCCATTGAGTGAGCACGGACCACTTTCTAAACTTCTGACAATAAATCTCTATCTCATCCTGACCCTGACACAGAGCCAGCAAATTTTTCTCTGCCTGATCCACTGAATTAGGTTCATCGTACAGCAATCCGAGCGCCAGAAAAAACGCATCAATATTACATAATGCAGTATCTCCTGGCGCAAGGGAAAATGCCCAGTCTTGAGGGTCGCCACGTAATAAAGAAATAATGATCTTAACTTGTTGAACTGGGTCACCAGAGGAGTGGGGTTTCAAAGCCAGAAATAGTTTACAATTATTTTTAAAATTCAAAAACTTAGCTCTATCTCCAGAAAATAACTCAGGAATAGGAATTTTAGGTTCTAACATAGGATTCTGAACCACTAAATCTTGAATATTCTGTACATTTATAGCGAGATTATCCATCAAAGAAAACAGACCCTGAATGTCCATGTCCACACCTGTGTTCTGAACCACCCTGATGTAAAGGGGAAATGAAAGACAGAACACAGTGCAAAGAAAAAAAAATGGTCTCAGAACTTCTCTTTTCCCTCTATTGAGAAGCATTAGTACTTTGGGCCTCCAGTACTGTTGTGAACAGGTAATTCAGAACCACAATGGACCTTGAAGTTCAGAGCACACAAAGTGACCTGACAATTACCATAAACATAGGACGAGCGCTGAGACGTGGGAACTCTGCTGACCGCAATCCCTAATCCTATCCAACCACACTAGAGGTAGCCATGGAGCGCTCCTGACCAGTCCTATGCGCCTCGAGCACAGCCTGAGAAACTAGCTAGCCCTAAGAAAGAAAAATAAGCCTAGCTTGCCTCAGAGAAATACCCCAAAGGAAAACGCAGCCCCCCACATATAATGACTGTGAGTTGAGATGAAAATACAAACGCAGAGATGAAATACATTTAGCAAAGTGAGGCCCAACTTACTGAACAGACCGAAGATAGGAAAGATTGCTTTGCGGTCAACACAAAACCCTACAAACAACCACGCAGAGGGGGCAAAAAGACCCTCCGCACCGACTAACGGTACGGAGGTGCTCCCTCTGCGTCCCAGAGCTTCCAGCAAGCAAGAAAAACCAATATAGCAAGCTGGACAGAAAAAATAGCAAACAAAAATAACACAAGCAAAACTTAGCTTATGCAGGATAGACAGGCCACAGGAACGATCCAGGAGAAAGCAAGACCAATACTAGAACATTGACTGGAGGCCAGGATCAAAGCACTAGGTGAAGTTAAATAGAGCAGCACCTAACGACTCAACCTCATCACCTGAGGAAGGAAACTCAGAAGCCGCAGTACCACTCTCATCCACCAAAGGAAGCTCATAGACAGAACCAGCCGAAGTACCACTCACGACCACAGGAGGGAGCTTGGCCACAGAATTCACAACACATTACAGTATATGGGGCAAATATCTGTATGGGGCCATGTGCAGCATTATATGGGGCAAATATCTGTATGGAGCATCTTATGGGGCTATGAGCAGCATTATATGGGGCAAATATCTGTATGGGGCCATGTGCAGCATAATATGGGGCAAATATCTCTATGGAGCATCTTATGGGGCCATGTTCAGCATTATATGGGGCAAATATCTGTATGGAGCATCTTATGGGGCCATAATCCACATTTGTGGAGCAATATATGGGGCATATTTTATTATGGAGCATCTTATGGAGCCCATCCTAAACTGTATGGAGCATTATATGGGGCGTATTTTGTATGGAGCATCTTATGAGGCCATCATGAACTGTATGGAGCATTATATGGGGCTCCTGGTTCAATATGGATATTCAAAAACACTTAAACTACTGATGTCTCAATTAATTTTACTTTTATTGGTATTTATTTTTATTTTTGAAATTTACCAGTAGCTGCTGCATTTTCCACCCTAGGCTTATACTCGAGTCATTAAGTTTTCCCAGTTTCTTGTGGCAAAATTAGGGGCTTATACTCGGGTAGGCTTATACTCGTGTATATACGGTACTAGTTTTTCATAGAGCTAAAGTCTCAAGTTTAAAGTTTCAAAATAGAGAAATATACTTTAAAGTAATGGAAGTGGTCAGCTGCCATCACAGGAGGAACCACTGTGTGATGGCTCATTTTCCCTGCAACACAAAATTAAGACTGCAATAAACAAAAATCGTCCTCCGGAGCTGACAAATTCACTGGATGTAAATTACCGCAATGACTAATAGACTGAGAGCCCCAATCAGCACTCAATCAGCTCATATAGCAATACAGGAGACTGGGTTTGGTAATCAGGTAAATACTAGAAACCACTGCCAATATTAAAACATACATGCAGCACTAGCATCATCTAGATCATTGTATCTAAAAGTGACTAAGTCAGGTAAGTTGAGCAAATATCAACCCAGTACCCGTAAGTCTATATTACCTCTAAAACATTAAGACATGTTTCATAGACCAAATTACAATGCTCCTGCTGTACTGACTAATCACTGTGACAGTGCCCCCATAACATCAGTGACCCAAAACAAAGCCTGGCTGCACCAATTCCTGCAGACTCCATAGAACATGCCGTCTACAATAACAGGAGCAGGAGGAACAATTATTTTGAAGTCTACGAAGATCTGAATAATTGTTTCTGATACAGGAAAAATATATCTTTGTACCGTGTTAGCCAGTAGATAGAAAATATTACAAATCGCTGCGGTTCCGCGGTAAAAATCGCAACGTGTGAATATAGCCTTAAAGTCCTCAGTAGTTGATACCTTGTAATGGCTCACTGAAAAGATGGTAATAAATAGCAAGCTTTTGAGACTACACAGGTCTCTTCATCATGCATTGGACTTTGTGTTTTGTTCCTGAAGAAGTTAGATCATTTCGAAACACGCAGCAAATAAACTGCATTGCTATGATCCTTGTCTCCTTGATTGTTCGTTTGGATCCTCACCAGCAGTGCAGAAAACCCATTTTGTTCTTTACCTACCTGACAGTATAAATGCGGTCCTAATGAAATATTGTAGACAGTACCACTTAAAGGGACTCTGTCACCTGAATTTGGAGGGAACAATTTTCAGCCATGGAGGCGGGGTTTTCGGCTGTTTGATTCACCCTTTCCTTACCCGCTGGCTGCATGCTGGCTGCAATATTGGATTGAAGTTCATTCTGTGTCCTCCATAGTACACGACTGCGCAAGGCAAGATTGCCTTCTGCAGGCATGTACTACGGAGGACAGAGAATGAACTTCAATCTAATATTGCAGCCAGCATGCAGCCAGCGGGTAAGGAAAGGGTGAATCAAACACCCGAAAACCCCGCCTCCATGGCTGAAAATTGTTCCCTCCAAATTCAGGTGACAGAGTCCCTTTAATGGCATACTAACTGTTATGTATGTACAGTACCACTTCACATGCATAAGAAATCAATGTAGGAATGAGAAAACATACAAATTTAGTGACATTGGAAGAATTGTAATATATTGTTAATTAGCAGGATGGCCCTAATACTGCCAAACAATGTTAGAATTAGTCAGCAGTGCATAGTTGGCAGGTCTGTTATTCATTATGGAAGCAACTTGTCCACTGTTACAGCGGCTGCTCACCGCTCTGTTCCTGGTCCTCAGCGTGCCGCCTCCGCCCCCCTCGCGCTCTCTTCTTTCAGCGCTCGGCGCGTTGTCCTCTCCTCCTCTCGGGCGGCGCCATCTTCTTCCGGCATCGCTTGTTCCTGTGCCCCTACTTCCGGCGCTCCTGCGCAGGCGCACAGGCTTCAGCATTAGATACAGCCTCACAGCTCCGGATCACCTAGCACCGGGTGTGGTGCATCTGCAGCCAATCACCATGGAGAGCACGGTATTTCAGGCCACCTCCTCTGCTAGGAGGTGCCTGAGTATCTTTAGTGTTTGCTTAGTTTCTGGCCGTTCGCTGTGTCTCTGTACTTGCTCTGCGCTCCGGCGCTACTATTTACTGTGTTTGTTTTCCGTTGCTTTGTTTCAGTTCCCTCTCCGTCCCTGGTTCTCCTCTGCCGATTCCTGCCTTCCGTTCCCGTGTCTTCTGCCTCTGGATTTTCCGCTGCTGATTCCGGTCCTCAGTTTTGTCTACTCTTCAGCCTTCCCTTTACTTGAGCCGTCCCTTCTGGTATCCGCTACCGTGGTAAGGTAAACTCTGGGCCTGCTCCTAAACAGCCCCTGTATAGGGGTTGGTTAACACCGGGTCTGCTCGCCCACGAGGGGGACTTCTACGGTCCAGAGGGTCCACTCTCGTACCCATCTCTGTAGTCCTAACAGTATACTCAGGCCATGGACCCCGCGGGTGCCGCGTTTTCTGCTCAGAAGGAATTGGCGCACATACGCGACAATCAGCAGCGCATCATGTCCTTCTTAAAAAATTTGGAGTCTCGCCTAACCTCTTTGCAAACCGCCGACCCTGCTAATACTAATCAAATTGCAGCCATGCAGCAGGAACTCTCCCAACAACGCGATACGCAGGCGCGTATGCTATCCTATTTGGCTTCCATAGACGACCGTTTATTTAATTTGCAGTCTCTCTCTATGGCTTCCGCCCAGGCTTCGCAAGATTCGGCTCCCTCGCCCCATCCGCTTCCTCGCCTCGGCAAACCTCCCAGGTTTAGCGGGGATCCCAAGCTCTGTAGGGGGTTCCTGAACCAGTGTCGCCTCCACTTTGAGCTCCTTCCCCAACAGTATCCCTCCGACCGGGCCAAAGTGGCTTTTATAGTATCTCATTTAGAGGGGGAGGCTTTGGCCTGGATCAATCCTCTGTGGGAACGGGATGATCCTGTAGTTACCCAACTAGCTTCTTTCTTAGAGACTTTTCACAGGGTTTTTGATGAGCCCGGGCGCTTAGCTTCTACAACTGAGTCGCTTTTCAACCTCCAGCAAGGTTCTCTATCTGTTGGCCAATACGCCATACGTTTTCGTACTTTAGCCTCTGAATTAGGGTGGAACAACGAGGCCCTGGTAGGAGCCTTTTGGCGAGGCCTGTCCAGTCGAATAAAGGATGAGCTGGCTGGACGGGATACCCCAACATCTTTAGATGACCTCATTTCCCTGTCCACGCGCATAGACCTACGCTTTCAGGAGCGAACGCGTGAGACTACTAGAGAAAAGAGGTCTGTTCGTTCTCTACCTCCCATCCGCAGGTCAGGAAGTCCGCGTCCCTTGTCATCTACCACAACTTCCTTGCCAGAGCCCATGCAAATAGATCGGGTCAAGCTAGCAGAGCAACGCCGTCGGGAGAGATGATCCCAAGGACTCTGCTTTTACTGCGGTAGCGCCTCACATTTACTACGAACATGTCCTGAGAGGCCGGAAAACTCCTCCACCTAGGACAGGTAAGGGAGGCCTCCCTAGGTGTTTCTGATTCCTCTCAACCCTTGTTTCTGTCCGTTTTGTTAGTGCTAAATCAAAAGCGTTTTTCTGAGGCCGCGTATGTGGATTCGGGCGCGGCGGGCAACTTTATCAGTCTTGAGGCGGTTCGGAGGCTTCGCGTTCCAGTTCTCTCGTTGGATTCTCCTCGTCAGATTGCTTCCGTGGATGGGAGACCCTTGCAAGACGCCGTCACTTTGATTACGGAAGAGATAGACCTATGTATCGGGGCTCTTCATCGTGAGAAGATAACTTTCTATGTTTTGCCTAATCTAACCCATACTCTGCTTCTAGGTTTACCTTGGCTCCGTTTGCACGAACCCACCCTGGACTGGCGTTCAGGTGATGTACTCCGTTGGGGATCTACGTGTCAAACACAATGCCTTCTGCCTGTTCGCCCTGTAGTTTCGCTTCCGACTGATTCCGTTCTTCCCGGACTACCTACTCCATATCTGTCCTACATCGATGTTTTTGACAAGAAAGAAGCAGAGAGTCTTCCTCCGCATCGACTCTACGATTGCCCGATCGAACTTCTTCCCGGTTCCACTCCACCTAGAGGGAGGATTTACCCTCTGTCTCCTGCTGAGACTAAAGCTATGTCTGAGTACATCCAAGAGAATCTATCTAGGGGATTCATCCAAAAGTCTTCTTCCCCTGCCGGTGCGGGGTTCTTCTTCGTCAAGAAAAAAGACGGATCTCTTCGACCCTGCATTGATTACAGAGGTTTGAACAACATTACTATCAAGAACAAGTACCCTCTGCCCCTTATTCCTGAACTCTTCGACCGATTAAGAGGAGCACGAATCTTTACGAAGCTGGATCTTCGAGGTGCTTATAATCTTGTTCGAATCCGGGCCGGCGACGAGTGGAAGACTGCCTTTAACACTCGGGACGGGCATTATCAGGGAGTCACAAAAACATTGAACTTTAGGAAGGCAAAGTTTGAACAGCTTAGAGATGCCCTTAATCTGGTAGACTGGGACAATATCCTCAGAAATGAGAATACAGATAATAAATGGGAAATGTTTAAGAACATCCTAAATAGGCAGTGTAAGCGGTTTATACCTTGTGGGAATAAAAGGACTAGAAATAGGAAAAACCCAATGTGGCTAAACAAAGAAGTAAGACAGGCAATTAACAGTAAAAAGAAAGCATTTGCACTACTAAAGCAGGATGGCACCATTGAAGCTCTAAAAAACTATAGGGAGAAAAATACTTTATCTAAAAAACTAATTAAAGCTGCCAAAAAGGAAACAGAGAAGCACATTGCTAAGGAGAGTAAAACTAATCCCAAACTGTTCTTCAACTATATCAATAGTAAAAGAATAAAAACTGAAAATGTAGGCCCCTTAAAAAATAGTGAGGAAAGAATGGTTGTAGATGACGAGGAAAAAGCTAACATATTAAACACCTTCTTCTCCACGGTATTCACGGTGGAAAATGAAATACTAGGTGAAATCCCAAGAAACAATGAAAACCCTATATTAAGGGTCACCAATCTAACCCAAGAAGAGGTGCGAAACCGGCTAAATAAGATTAAAATAGATAAATCTCCGGGTCCGGATGGCATACACCCACGAGTACTAAGAGAACTAAGTAATGTAATAGATAAACCATTATTTCTTATTTTTAGTGACTCTATAGCGACAGGGTCTGTTCCGCAGGACTGGCGCATAGCAAATGTGGTGCCAATATTCAAAAAGGGCTCTAAAAGTGAACCTGGAAATTATAGGCCAGTAAGTCTAACCTCTATTGTTGGTAAAATATTTGAAGGGTTTCTGAGGGATGTTATTCTGGATTATCTCAATGAGAATAACTGTTTAACTCCATATCAGCATGGGTTTATGAGAAATCGCTCCTGTCAAACCAATCTAATCAGTTTTTATGAAGAGGTAAGCTATAGACTGGACCAAGGTGAGTCATTGGACGTGGTATATCTCGATTTTTCCAAAGCGTTTGATACCGTGCCGCACAAGAGGTTGGTACACAAAATGAGAATGCTTGGTCTGGGGGAAAATGTGTGTAAATGGGTTAGTAACTGGCTTAGTGATAGAAAGCAGAGGGTGGTTATAAATGGTATAGTCTCTAACTGGGTCGCTGTGACCAGTGGGGTACCGCAGGGGTCAGTATTGGGACCTGTTCTCTTCAACATATTCATTAATGATCTGGTAGAAGGTTTACACAGTAAAATATCGATATTTGCAGATGATACAAAACTATGTAAAGCAGTTAATACAAGAGAAGATAGTATTCTGCTACAGATGGATCTGGATAAGTTGGAAACTTGGGCTGAAAGGTGGCAGATGATGTTTAACAATGATAAATGTAAGGTTATACACATGGGAAGAGGGAATCAATATCACCATTACACACTGAACGGGAAACCACTGGGTAAATCTGACAGGGAGAAGGACTTGGGGATCCTAGTTAATGATAAACTTACCTGGAGCAGCCAGTGCCAGGCAGCAGCTGCCAAGGCAAACAGGATCATGGGGTGCATTAAAAGAGGTCTGGATACACATGATGAGAGCATTATACTGCCTCTGTACAAATCCCTAGTTAGACCGCACATGGAGTACTGTGTCCAGTTTTGGGCACCGGTGCTCAGGAAGGATATAATGGAACTAGAGAGAGTACAAAGGAGGGCAACAAAATTAATAAAGGGGATGAGAGAACTACAATACCCAGATAGATTAGCGAAATTAGGATTATTTAGTCTAGAAAAAAGACGACTGAGGGGCGATCTAATAACCATGTATAAGTATATAAGGGGACAATACAAATATCTCGCTGAGGATCTGTTTATACCAAGGAAGGTGACGGGCACAAGGGGGCATTCTTTGCGTCTGGAGGAGAGAAGGTTTTTCCACCAACATAGAAGAGGATTCTTTACTGTTAGGGCAGTGAGAATCTGGAATTGCTTGCCTGAGGAGGTGGTGATGGCGAACTCAGTCGAGGGGTTCAAGAGAGGCCTGGATGTCTTCCTGGAGCAGAACAATATTGTATCATACAATTATTAGGTTCTGTAGAAGGACGTAGATCTGGGTATTTATTATGATGGAATATAGGCTGAACTGGATGGACAAATGTCTTTTTTCGGCCTTACTAACTATGTTACTATGTTACTATGTTACTATTATGAATACCTAGTCATGCCGTTCGGTCTCTGCAATGCTCCCGCAGTCTTCCAAGAATTCGTCAATGACATTTTCCGAGACCTTCTTTACTCCTGTGTGGTAGTATATCTAGACGACATCCTAATTTTTTCGGCTGACCTATCATCTCACAGAAGAAGCGTCCGTTTGGTTTTGCAACGCCTTAGAGAGAATCGTCTTTATGCTAAGTTTGAGAAGTGTCTCTTCGAACAGACTTCACTGCCTTTTCTCGGATACGCCATTTCGGATTCTGGTCTCAAGATGAACCTTGAGAAGCTGAGAACCATTCTCAGTTGGCCACGTCCCTATGGAACAAAAGCCATCCAGCGCTTTCTAGGGTTCGCCAACTACTACAGGCAGTTCATTTCACATTTCTCCTCGGTAGTTCGGCCTCTTGCTGCTCTCACTCGTAAAGGTGCCAATCCGAAGACTTGGACTCCAGAGGCCGAAAAAGCTTTTGAGCTTCTGAAGCAATCCTTTTCCTCCGCTCCCGTTTTACACCATCCAGAGATCAATAGACCATTCATTCTCGAGGTGGATGCCTCTTCTACCGGTGCCGGGGCAGTGCTCTCTCAAAGATCTTCTACTGGTCGCCTGGTTCCCTGTGGCTTCTTTTCCAAGACATTCTCAGCATCGGAACGAAATTATACCATTGGGGACCGAGAACTCTTGGCCATAAAGCTGGCTCTTGGGGAGTCGAGGCATCTTCTGGAGGGAGCCGTTCATCCATTTGTGATTTTTTCTGACCACAAGAATTTGGCCTATCTTCAGACCGCACACAGACTTAATCCACGGCAAGCTCGATGGTCCCTGTTTTTTGCCCGCTTCGACTTTGAGCTTCGTTTTCGTCCTGGCAACAAGAACGTCAAAGCAGATGCCCTGTCCAGACTTTCGCAGCTTGAGGACATCGACGAGGAACCAGCGCATATTGTGGATCCCGGTAAAATCGTTACTGTGGCCCCTTTAAGTATAAGCTGTCCACCCCCGGGTAAGACGTTTGTCACTGAGAAGGACAGAGAGACAGTGCTGCGATGGGGACATTCCTCCAAATTGGCAGGCCACGCCGGGATTAGAAAAACCTCTCTTCTCATCTCTTGCTACTATTGGTGGCCCTCGTTACGTCATGATGTCGAGGAGTTTGTCGTCTCCTGCCCTTCCTGTGCCAAGTGCAAGGTGCCTAGACAATTACCTCGTGGAGGGTTACTTCCTCTTCCTGTGCCTTCGAGTCCTTGGCAACACATCGCCATGGACTTCATTACCGATTTACCGAGATCCTCTGGTTGTACAGCCATCCTTACGGTGGTAGATCGGTTCTCTAAGATGGCCCATTTCGTTCCCTTGTCTGGACTTCCCTCAGCTCCAGAATTGGCGAGGATCTTTATTTCTAATAGCTTCAAACTCCATGGGTTCCCTTTAAACATCGTGTCTGACCGAGGAGTCCAGTTTACATCACGATTCTGGAGAGCGTTATGCAAGCTTTTGAAGGTATCACTAGATTTTTCATCAGCCTATCACCCTCAGACTAATGGTCAAGCTGAACGAACAAATCAGATTGTGACTGCCTATCTTCGTCATTTCATCAACTCCCACCAAGATGATTGGGTAAACCTTCTGCCTTGAGCCGAATTCGCCTATAACAATCATTCTAGTGAATCCTCAGCCAAGTCTCCTTTTTTTGTCGTATTCGGACAACATCCGAATATGCCTCTTCCAATTTCTTCCACTACTGGAGTTCCGGCAGCAGACTCTTTGACTTTAAATTTTTCTGCAATTTGGGGTGAGGTTAAAGAGGCTCTCAAAAAGACTTCTGTTAAAATGAAGAGACATGCCGACAAGAAGCGCTTAGATTCTTTCTCATTTTTACCAGGCGATAAAGTTTGGCTCGCCTCTCGTTACATTAGGCTCAAGATACCATCCTATAAATTTGGTCCTCGTTTCATCGGTCCCTTCGAGATTCTGAGTCGAGTCAACGAAGTTGCCTACAAGCTGAAGTTGCCCGCTTCGCTCCGGATTCCCAATACTTTTCATGTGTCTCTGCTCAAGCCTGTTGTTCTTAATCGCTTCCATCCTTCTTCCTGTACCTCTCCTCAGCCTGTCCATGCTGATAACATCTTTGAGGTGAGGGATATTCTAGCCAAGAAGAGTATTCGCGGGAGAGAGTTTTTCCTAGTGGATTGGAAGGGGTTTGGGCCTGAGGAAAGATCCTGGGAACCTCGAGAGAATATCGATGCACCTCGTCTACTTAACAAATTCCTCTCTAGTTATAGGAAGGGAGATTTTAAAGAGGGGGGTACTGTTACAGCGGCTGCTCACCGCTCTGTTCCTGGTCCTCAGCGTGCCGCCTCCGCCCCCCTCGCGCGCTCTTCTTTCAGCGCTCGGCGCGTTGTCCTCTCCTCCTCTCGGGCGGCGCCATCTTCTTCCGGCATCGCTCGTTCCTGTGCCCCTACTTCCGGCGCTCCTGCGCAGGCGCACAGGCTTCAGCATTAGATACAGCCTCACAGCTCCGGATCACCTAGCACCGGGTGTGGTGCATCTGCAGCCAATCACCATGGAGAGCACGGTATTTCAGGCCACCTCCTCTGCTAGGAGGTGCCTGAGTATCTTTAGTGTTTGCTTAGTCTCTGGCCGTTCGCTGTGTCTCTGTACTTGCTCTGCGCTCCGGCGCTACTATTTACTGTGTTTGTTTTCCGTTACTTTGTTTCAGTTCCCTCTCCGTCCCTGGTTCTCCTCTGCCGATTCCTGCCTTCCGTTCCCGTGTCTTCTGCCTCTGGATTTTCCGCTGCTGATTCCGGTCCTCAGTTTTGTCTACTCTTCAGCCTTCCCTTTACTTGAGCCGTCCCTTCTGGTATCCGCTACCGTGGTAAGGTAACCTCTGGGCCTGCTCCTAAACAGCCCCTGTATAGGGGTTGGTTAACACCGGGTCTGCTCGCCCACGAGGGGGACTTCTACGGTCCAGAGGGTCCACTCTCGTACCCATCTCTGTAGTCCTAACATCCACTACTTGGAAAGGTCTTCTTAACAGTTAAATGGGCCATCATAAAAGTAGAGAAAAAAAGACACATATAATCCTCGCCTGGACTGACATCATTGCAGTAATGGAAAACCCCGTCAAAGTACAGTAGTTGTCGCTACCAATACATATCAGATCCATTTTATATATCAAACAATGGCTGTTTAGCATTTACATGTTGTTAAAAGGAAAATCCAATGAAGACGTTTGACAATTACTTACATAGTTTAGTGCCACATTGTATTCAAAATGTATAGCCATATGCACACCCATGAGCTTGGTCTAGTTCCCAAGGAAGATATCCTATGTTTACTGCACAGAAGCAAATAGAAATAGTTTTTATCTTCTTAGGGAAGCAGTGAATATTCATCATTATGGCAGTACAATTAAGAGGTTCTGCTGAGGTAGTATGAACGGACTGTATCAGGGGCAGACATACCATTGGTGCAATGTGAGTGCGCATGTAGGGAGTCAGACCCTGCTAAGGCTACGTTCACATTAGCGTTTCGCTAATGTGCGTCGCTGTTGCGTCGGCGACGCAGCGGCGACGCGCCCCTATGTGTAACATGGGGGACGCGTGCGTTTTTTTGGTAGCGTTTTCCGACACGCTAGCGTCGGACGCAAGAAAATGCAACAAGTTGCATTTTTCGTGCGTCCGATTTTCGTCAAAAAACGACGCACGCGTCGCAAAACGCAGCGTTTTTGCGCGCGTTTTTGGTGCGTCGTGCGTTGCGTCGCCGTTGCGTCGCCGACGCACCGGCGCACAACGCTAATGTGAACGTAGCATAAGATCTGAATGACACTGGGATTTTAAGAGACAATGATCCCCTCTGATTTGTGTGCACTTGGACTAGTCCTTTCTCCCCTGCAACTTGCTGTGTGTTGGTTTTGGACAAGAAGTGGAAAGTGTAGTGGGTCAGGAAGTGAGAGAGGGCCTCGTGCCTGTGAGAGACAGGCAGGACAATAACTGTGCCCTAACAACGAAAGACTAGTAAATTATCTAATGACTTCATGGGAGAAGATAGTGCCCGGTTACCGCAAGATCGATCACCAGGACAGTGTCCTCCCTTGCAAGTGCTCCCTTGCACTGTAACATGAGAGGAAACAACGCTATGGTACTAGTAATCTCTCAAAATTAAAAGTGGGAACGAGACTTGCCCAGATAAGGAAGAAAATGGATCAGTTAGCCTGAAGAAAGAAGCCACGCATAACACCTTGAAAGATATGGATATGATATCTTCTGGAGGAGATATGGTAAAACAGCGAGCGCGAGGTAACTCCAGGCAAAGTTCTTCTATTGGCTGCAGTGGGAAGGGGTCTCCAAATATGCCACAAAAGAAAGAGGCAGGTAGGTGGCATAGGATCAGTGGACCAGATAATATGAAAACAATTTATCTACTCTGGATCTAGCTAGTGGGTACTGGTGGCAGAAAAAGACAATGTAAAGACAGCATTCATACTCCCCATGGGACTGTTTGAATTAACAAAATGCCATCTGAACTATCTGATGCATTTAGTACGTTCCAGCGACTGATGGAGAAGTGCCTGGGCAACCTGAACTGTGAAGCTACTCTGGTATGGCTGGACAATATCATTATGCACTAAGCTACCTTTCAGGAAAACTTCAATAGACTCGGTCAGGTACTCAGGCGATTTACAGGTCCATGGCCTGAAGGTAAAGGCAAAGAAGTGTCATCTTTTCAAGAAGGCAATCAAGGACATGGGCTTTAAGGTATCCCAGGATGGAGTCTTGCCTTCTAAAACAATGTAGCTGTGATACAACAATGGCCAGCATCCAGAACCCTGTGGAAGTTGAAAGACTTCCTTGAATTGGCCAGATACTATCGAATATTCATCAAAGACTATGCGAAAATAGCGGGCCCTATGAACGAGCTGCTAAGATGGACTAGGTTGGGGTACCCAAGAATCAAAGCATCCCTTGGGAACAGAAGCAGGAGGAGGTCTTCCAGACCCTGAAAAAAAGCCCTGACATTGGCCCCCATCCTGGCATATGCAGATTTCTTATACACTGATGGCAGTCTATATGGACTCGGGGCAGTCCTTTTGCAGATACAGGACAGCACAAAAGGGTTTTCACCTATGCCAGTACATCCCAATGGGATATGGAGTGAAACCCCCACAACTATGGCTCCTCCAGGCTGGAAATCCTTGCCCTGATTTGGGCTCTGATGAACTTTGCAGAATACCTGACAAGGGCCAAGATCCTATTGCTTACTGACAACAATCTGCTGGCCCATCTGGACACTGCCAAGATGGGAGCCCTGGAAAAGCGTTGGGTAGCTCACCTTGAAAAATTTGACCTTTCGATCCGCTACCACTCTGCCACGGAGAACACCAACACTGATGGCTTGTCAAGGGTAACCTTTGAATGTCCAGAAAGGGACTTCAATAAAAACTTTGAAGTAGATGAAATTCCGGACTTCCACAAATTAACACCCGGGCAGTAGTGGCATAGTTAAATGGGGAGACCTGCTCTCTAGCCAAGCTACTAGGGAGAACTAGCGAAGAATAGGGCAGAGTACAAGATGGAGATGAAGGGTTGCAGCAAGTGTAAGGCTGGGTAGCCCAGCGACAAGTACCAGACAAGGAATAAAGTGCTGACCTAAATTCCTAGATGAAGTATGTGCTGCACCAGTGGCATAGGTTGGAAGTTCGAGGAGCCGTTCTATACCACATGTGGCAACAGCCTGCTGACTTAGAGGCAGGGTGGCAAGTAGTAATCCCTGGAAATGCGGCATGAGAAATTGCCAAAGAAGCTCATGAGTTCGGAGCCCATTCGGACAGGGAAAGGCCTACCAGTGGCTGTAGCGTTGCTTATATTGCCCGTGGCTCGAGGCCAAGGTTGAAGAAGTGTGCTGAGTGTGTGACCTCACCAAAAGCACAAAACAAAAGGCACTCGTACACACCATACGGACCAAAGAATCGCTAGAAGTGCTAATGATAGACTATCTTCTCGTGGGACAATCGACTAGAGGTCCACAATACTGCCTGGCCATGGATCAGACAGGTGAGTACACTGCGCTAGCCGACTCTCAAGATTTCATCTGGGTCAACAGGAGTCTGAAGTGAATGGGCAATTCATAGGAGCCCCTGCATACATTGATGTCCAAGGTAATGTTAATCACTCTTTCATGCTGGGCGTATTGCCATAATTGTGTATTGATAACTCTATAAACATACCTTGGCTACACATATATTGGGTATGATGGCCACTTTTTTGCATGATATATTTTTTCTACACTGTATTCTACGTTTGTAGATACGATACTCAGATATACTGTATAAAATTGTAATTGCTCCTACATTGCGCGACGCTTTTCTCACAGCTTGTTATCACATGTGTATGTGTCCCATTTTCTCTGTTGTGTATTTGTATTCTTACCAATAAATTTAGCTACCGTACTTTATAACACACTTTGCACTATGTATTGTCGTTTTTCTTGCCCCTGTATATATACTGTATTTCCTATGATGAGTTGTCCATTTGAGTCCTTATTACTATTAGCATGATGGATGTATTATAATTCTTTTATTTATATTGAGTTTAACATGCTTCAATGTGTGTTAGGGTGTACAGTAGGCTTCTTTAGCTAGGACGTTGATTATCGGAAGCAAGCTAGGAATTTAGATGATAGTCTGTAGATATTGTTTATAGTGTTTACATTAAACTTTGCATTGCCGTAACTGGAGTGCAGATTGTGTGACATGCTCCAGCTATCTCTCTTTGTATCTAATATTGCTATTATCATTTCCATAACTGTTAGTTTTATTTTCTGGACCAAATCCTTTGTCTTTCAATAAAGCCGATGTTTTGATTCTGCTTCTTCATCTGCTGTACTGTTCTTGAGTCCTGCCCGGAGGGGTCATTCAGGCACCACTACATGCACACAGGGGACCAAGGGGTAAGGAGGCCCACTTCCACCTCCATTTAAGCATGCAGGTTCTGTCACAAACACAAAAGGGAACCCATATACTATTCTTAGACAAGGGTATTCTTCCATCTGCAACTGTATTGTATTCTCAGTTGCCCTTGAGGGTAAGAGACGATACTATCAAGAGCCCACCATAGTACAAAAATAATACTTGGGATAACAAAAAAGGAGAAACTGTGCTATTTAAGGATGGCCAGAACAATTCTGTCAAGGGACAAATCTGTGTGACACAAGGAGACTAGCAGAGAACATTCTGCACTGATAGAACTGCTTCCTATATTCCATTTCTTTTATTCTCCTCTCATCATTTTTGCTAGCTACGGCCTTTTCTTGTATCTTTTATTAGCTAATTAACGCCTCCATAGAACTCGAGGACAATTAGCAAAGCTGGAAATACTCAATTCAATTAGAATATACTCAGTGAATGAGGGGAGACTCCTTTTCTCCTGAAGGGCTATTAACCCGATTTCCCTTTGGTATTACGACAGCTCAGTAGTTACTGGCATAATTCACAACTGTGCTCTCTGGGTCATAACCTGTTAAGGGTTAATAGATTTAATACATTTTTTGACAATACACCTGATACCAAAGCCTATGGCTTAAGGCCCACCCATGTACACTTACAATTAACAAGTATAATTAGTCATTTTCAAAAAGCAAGCCTTTGAGATCTCGTTCTGAAACGCTCTGCGGACTTAATTACCTGTCAGCGGAAAACCAGGAAAGTCAACACAGAAATACACAGTGGAATGATCGCTTTTAGGGTTAGTTCGCATGGCTAGGTTTATTGTAGGAATAAATGCTCCTTTAATAGCAGTCAATAGTATGGCAGACAGCTCCTGCTGCAGTCACAAGAAGTAAGGCATCTTGGTAGAGCTGAACAAAGATGGGTTACTTGATGTTTGACTTTCTCCAGATTTTACATTTACTAACTGTAGAAAAACACAAAGTAACAGAACCGTTCTGATGCACAACTTCTACTCCACTAATGGTTATGAGTAAACTGTGATGGGAAAAACATTAGGCAACTGTAGACAATGCAAGCTGCAATATACAGTCAGAGCCAAATGTGTTGGCACCCTTAAAATTGTTCCAGAAAGTATTTTTCCCAGAAAAGTATTGCTATTTCACGATTTGTTATACACGTGTTTATTTCCTTTGTGCGTATTGAAACACAAACCAAAAAAAAACAAAGAAAAAAAGGCAAATTGGACATAATGTCACATAAAACTCAAAACTGGGTTGGTCAAAACTGTTGACACCCAAACGCTCAACTTAATATTTAGCTGCACATCCTTTGGAATAAATAACTGCAATCAATCGCTTTCTATAACCATCAACAAGCTTCTTACACCTCTCAACTGGAATTTTGGACCACTCTCTTGCAAATAACTCCAGGTCTCTCATATTTGAAGGGTTCCATCTCCCAACAGCAATTTTAAGACCTCTCCCCATGTGTTCAATGGGACCCAGTGCCAAAGGCAGGAAAATAACCTCAAAACATATTTGAAACTCCACCATACTTGACTGTAGGTACTGTTCTTTTCTTTGTAGGCCTCATTCTGTTTTCAGTTAACAGTAGAATAATGTGCTTTACCAAAAAGCTCTATCTTGGTTTCAATTGTCCACAAGATGCTTTCCCAAAAGGATTCTGACTTGCTCACGGACATTTAGGCATACTCAGTCTAGCTTTTTATGCCTCTTGGTCCGCAGTGGGGTTCTCTTGGGTGGCCTGCCATAGCGCTTAATTTTATTTAATTGTTGACTGATAGTTCGAGCTGACACTGATCCATCCTGAGCCTTCATGACAACTTAAATTTGTTTGGAACTTGCTGAGGCTGCATATCCACCATCTGGACTATCCTGCATTGCAACCTTTCAGCAATTTTGCTCTGTAGTCCACATCCAGGGAGATTAGCTATAGTGCCATGAGTTGTAAACGTTTTGATTATATTGCGCTCCGTGGATAAAGGAACATCAAGACCTCTGGAGATTGTTGATATTGTTCAACAATTTGGGTTCTCAAGTCCTCAGACAGTTCTCTTCTATTTGTTCTCCATGCTTAGTGTGGCACACACTGCAAAATTGAGTCACCTTCTCCTCTTTTTATCTGGTTTCAGGTGTGATTTTCGTATTGCCCACACCTGTTAATAACCACATGCTTGAAGCAAAGTTGTTTACCCACAATTTTGGAAAGGTGTCAACATTTTCTTCCAGACCATTTTTTTTGTTAAATGTCCAATTTGCCTTTTTTCAGGTTTTTTTTTGAAGTTCCAATAATTTTCTTGGAGAAATACTTCATTTTTTAGAACAATTTCAAGGGTGCCAACACAGCCATGATTGTATTTTCCAGGGAACCTGTCATTGAACAAACAGTACATCCCATGGACAACATTCTACCAAGCAGGAAGACCTTGATATATAATTTTATCAAATATTTTTAAGTATAACCTATATTATATTTACTTAAAGGGAACCTGTCACCCCCAAAATCGAAGGTGAGCTAAGTCCACCGGCATCAGGGGCCGGACTGGACTGCGACGCCCATCAGACCGGACCGCAGCAGGACCGCCCCTGGGTGAGTATAATCTAACCTCGTTTTCTCATCTTTCAGGATACATCGAGGGCTTATCTACAGCATTAGAGAATACTGTAGATAAGCCCCTGATGCCGGTAGGCTTAGCTCACCCTCGATTTTGGGGGTGACAGGTTCCCTTTAAATCCCTGCTCTTAGGTATCTAGTGGGTGGCCCCAAAGGATTAACAGCTATTTCTGTATGTACAGTCATGCATTAAAGGTTTTAACCCTTTAGTGACAGTCAGTTTTTACCTTAATGACCAAGCCCCATTTTTCAAATCTAACATTTGTCACTTGTCTGGTCATAGCTCAGAAATATTTCAACATATCTTACTAATGCTGAAAATAGTTTTTTTCATAATACATTGTACAATTATGTTGATGAAAAATTTAGATAGATGTGTTTTGCTTTTTGTATGCAAATGTCAAACTGATCAAGTGTTTTGAAAAATTATAAATATTCAAACTACCATAGTTAATAAACATAATTTACCATACATCTATTTTATGTCAGCAACATTTTTCAAACGTAGTTTTAGTTTGTTGAAGGGGCTCTGTCACCACAGAATGACTGTTTAAACCAAGTACAGGCGCTCTGTGTCCCTTGGCTCCATCTTTATTGAGCCAGAGCAGAGATAAGTGGAAAAGAAGTAGGTGAAAAGGGGCACTTAACTGTTTAGCCACAAGAAGTGTGCACCAAGCGCATGTATTTGGTTTGAACAGTCATTCTGTGCTGACAGACTCTCTTTAAGTTATTAGAAGTTTTTTTATTTTCTTCAAAGAAATTCATGCATACTATTTTTGTACGGATTATTTAGTTTAGCAGTGACTTTGAGGGGTTTATACATTGTAAAACACCCACTATTTTAAAAACTGCATACCTCAAATTATTTAAAAACTGCTTTCATTACGTTTGTCAAGCCTTCATGTGACTTACAAGAATTAATGCAAAGTGGAATGAGAAAATTAAAAATTAAAATTTTTCCATGAAAATATTGGTTTAGCCCCAAATTTGTCATTTTCACAGGGGTAGAGGGAGAAAATGAACCAGTGCTAATTGATTTTTAAATTACAATTTGGCTGTAATTGATTTCTGTCAACATAACGTATTTGCTGAGCACCTGAGATGCAAAAACAGCAGTAACCCTACCACAAATGACCAAGTTTTGGAAATTAAATCCTCATCTAGGTGTGTGATGAACAATTTGAACTCACAGGTGCTTCTCAGAACTTTAAGATACACAAGCAACCAGGATTTCACAACACAATTGCCCAAGAAATCAAATATTCTCCAACCTCTTTCATGGTAATCAAGGTATACACAAGCAAAATGTGAATAAAAAAGGGTCTGTGCCACAAACAAAAGTATATTTTAATCAACAGATCTTGGAATAAGAATAAACACCACAATTGGATGTGTTTAAAAAATGTTCCTGTGCTGAGATAATCTTATAAAATGTGCCCCTGCTGTGTACTGTGTAATGGCTGTGTCTGACTGTATAGGGATATGATCTGATCATATCACAGCTCTTGGGTAGGGGGAGGGGGGAGCAAGAGAGCATACAGACAGGACAGAAGGGGATAACAACTGATTCTTTCTAAGGCTGTGTGCACACGTTGCGTTTATTTCGCTTTTTTTCGCAATAAAAACGATATAAATACGCATACATTATGCATCCCATCATTTAGGATGCATTCTGCAATTTTTGTGCACATGATGTGTTTTTCCCGCTATTTAATGCATTGGGAAGTTCTGGGAAAAAAGCATCAAAAACGCGCAAAAAACGTGTCAAAAACGTGAAAAACACGTTAAAACCGCGAAAAAACGCATGCGGATTTTTGGCATAAAATGTTAGCTTTTGCGCAGGAAATTTCTGCAAGAAATCCCGAACGTGTGCACATAGCCTAAATGTTTTGCTCACAAAAAGAATCAGCTGTGATCCCATGCTGTGCTATCTGTATACTCTCTTTTGCATCCTCTCCTGCCCAGGAGATGTGATATGATCAGACCACGTCCCTGTACGGTCAGACAGTCATTACACAATACACAGCAAGGGCACAGTTATAAGATTAACTCAGCACAGGAACATTATTGTTAGACACATCCAATTGTGGAACTTATTAGTATTCCAAGAGCTGTAGATTTAAATATACTTTGCTCCCGCACTCTGATCCTCTCGCATAAAACAATTGCAACACAACTGCAGAGGAGACAGAGAAATTAGTTTCTCCATCTCCTCCATTGCTGGCGTCCGAGGGAAACACACTGTACTCAGGTGATATCCGAGTTCAGTGCGATGGTTTACACACACCCATAGACTTATATGGGTGCTTGCATTTCGATTCATGGATGCAATCGCAGCATGCTGCAGTTGTTTTCGTATACCAAATCGGCATGAGAAAATAATCGCAGATGTGAGCTGCCCCATAATTTAACATTCGGCTGAATGCAATCTGATTTTTACCAGATAGCACTCTTCCGATTACATTGCCAGTGGGAGCGAGCCCTCACTGCTATGATTTCTCGCAAACACTGTAAAGCAAAGAGAAACAGAGAGGCATTCCTGTTCTTAATTTCTTTGCATCCATCATGGAGGACAATATACAGCAGTACTGAGCTGTCTGACATGAATCAAGTTCTGGAGTGAGGTCTCAGCATGATCTTTCTGTGTCTCTTTCTTCCTTTTTCACTCTGCTTCCAACACTACATTCCCTCTCCAAAGAGTATAATATGAGGTGTAACCAGAAACCTCACTGTGCTCATATTCAGTTTTCTGTTGGGCAAGATGGAATGGAGCAGTCCTTTAAGAGCTTAGGAGCTAGGGGGAGTTGAAGAAGTAATTCAAAAGTGGAGAAAGAAGCAGACTTCTCTGATTAGCTATATTAAAGTTTCTTATATTTGCCTGAACTGATGAACAAGCAAAGTTTGCTGAAAGTATACTAATGCAACTAACTATACATTGTTTGGCTCATTATGCTCTATAAGGAAATTTGGAATGGTCTATCCTGTTTAACTTTGCTACTACTAATTGTGTTTTAAAAGCTTTTAAAACAAATGGCAGCATAATAATATGATATGTGATAGCTTAATGGACAAAGCTCAAATTCTCAAAGCCACTTAATGCACCTAACATTAACATCATCCATAATCAGAACCTACTACTTCCTACTCCAAGTCTTGTCTCGTGCTGCAACAGTTTTCTGGAATGCACTACCCCAGACAATCCGATTAATACCTAGCCCCCACATTTTTAATTGTGCTTTAAATACACATCTCTTAAGACAGGCCTATCACATCAACTCACTAAAATAACTCTTCCTTTTCTCCTTTTCTAAATTTGCTCAGAATCTGGTCCCTCCTATTCAACTGTTTCCACATCCTCCATGCACCCAACAGCACTTGGTAACTGTAGTTAGACAAATACTGGCTGATGACCGAATCATGCAGTTTTATTTGAAAACCCCAATTTATTACAATGATGGCTGACCATACATGATAAGCACTTTTTACCTATTGTTTCTCCGATATGTCCTTATAGATTATAACCTTGCAAGCAGGACCTTTACTCCTTATCTGTGTGATAACACATTGTTACAAAATCATAAGGAAATCTGCATAGGACTGCATTACGACATGCATGTAACAGATATATTTTTAATAAGTCTAAGGCAAAAAAGTGTCAAACCAACAAATTACTAAATACAGTTTTTCTTATGCAACTGTATTTTAAAGTAATTGACAGTTACATAATACATTTTCTTTTCTAATTACAAAATTGAAAAAAAAATCATTTTCTATAGTTATAAATGAGTTTTATCTGTTCATTTACATAATAATAGGATGTACAACAAAACCACCACTTATAACTATTAGTGATGAGCGAATATACTCGTTATTCGAGATTTCCCAAGCACTCTCGGGGGTCCTCCGAGTATTTTTTAGTGCTCGGAGATTTAGTTTTCTTCGCAGCAGCTGGATGATTTACAGCTACTAGCAACCAGGCAACCCCCACATGTACATTGCCTGGCTAATAGCTGTAAATCATTCAGCTGAGGTGATGAAAACTAAATCTCCGAGCACTAAAAAATACTCGGAGGACCCCCGAGCGTGCTCGGGAAATCTCGAGTAACGAGTATATTCACTCATCACTAACAACTATAAATGTATCATTTATAACAATCCTAACTTGCACTCAGATTTAGGCCGGTTTCACACGTCAGTGGCTCCGGTACGCGAGGTGACAGTTTCCGCACATACCGGAGACACTGACTCGCGTAGACACATTAAAATAAATGTGTCTCTGCACATGTCAGCGTGTTTTGATGGACCGTGTGTCCGTTTGCAAAACACGGAGATGTGTCAGTGTTCGTGGGAGCGCACGGATCACATGGACCCATTAAAGTCAATGGGTCCGTGTAAACACGTACCGCACACGGATGCTGTCCGTGTGCCGCCTGAGGACCACACGGACAGTGGAGAGACAGCGCTAGAGTAAGTGCTGTCCCCAGCGTGTGGTGCTGAAGGCGGCATTCATCTCTTGTCCCCTGCAGCGCTCGCAGGAGAGAAGAAAAATCTTTTTTTTTTTGGTTAAAAATAAAGTTTGGGGGTCACCTCCCGCCTCCCACCCCCCTTGCGCCCACCCGCTTGCAGAAATACCCAGCTCCCGCGATGCCTCCTCTCAGCGCCGACAGCTCGTCCTGTGTGAGCGGTCACGTGGTACCGCTCATTACAGTGATGAATATGCGGCTCCACCTCCCATAGATAAGTAGCTACTATTGTCTACATGGATGAGACATGGGTCCTGAAAATGTTAGTTATGAGTGTAAGGGCTCATTCACATGTCGGTTTTCACCTGTGACATCTATTTTCTCATGGATAGCACTCGTACCTATGATATCATATGAAGCTATTCACATGTCAGATATTTTCCCCGGACTGAGTTGTCAGTGCAAAATCACGTGTCCGATATTGATCAGAGTGTCAGAACAAAATCAACAATGTAAGTCTATGGGTCAGTAAGAAAATCTTTTTCATTGACAGACAGAAGAAGGTGGTGAAAAGCTTTTTCTTCTCATCAGTGAAAAGAACTGATGAAACTCTGATCAAACTCAGATGAAACCCAGATGAAAGCCTGAAAAAAATCACTGATGAAACTCACCCCATTTTTCTTCTACGTGAAAAAAAGACATCTGAATGAGGCTTAAGATTGAGAAGCCAACACAAACTACCGTATATACTCGAGTATAAGCTGACCCGAGTATAAGCCGACCCCCCTAATTTTGCAACAAAAAACTGGGAAAACTTATTGACTCGAGTATAAACCTAGGGTGGAAAATGCAGCAGCTACCGGTTAATGTCAAAAATAAAAATAGATACCAATAAAAGTAAAATTAATTGAGACATCAGTAGGTTAAGTGTTTTTGAATATCCATATTGAATCAGGAGCCCCATATAATGCTCCATACAGTTCATGATGGGCCCATAAGATGCTCTATATAAAAATGTGCCACATATAATGCTCCATACAGTTCATTATTGCCCCATAGCTGTGCCATATAGTGCTCTGCACCGTTCATTTTTGTCCCATAGCTGTGCCATATAGTGCTCTGCACCGTTCATTTTTGTCCCATAGCTCTGCCATATAGTGCTCTGCACGGTTCATTATTGCCCCATAGCTGTGCCATATAGTGCTCTGCACCGTTCATTATTGCCCCATAGCTGTGCCATATAGTGCGCTGCACCGTTCATTTTTGCCCCATAGCTGTGCCATATAGTGCTCTGCACCGTTCATTTTTGTCCCATAGCTCTGCCATATAGTGCTCTGCACCGTTCATTTTTGTCCCATAGCTGTGCCATATAGTGCTCTGCACCGTTCATTTTTGTCCCATAGCTCTGCCATATAGTGCTCTGCACCGTTCATTTTTGTCCAATAGCTGTGCCATATAGTGCTCTGCACCATTCATTATTGCCCCATTGATGTACCATAGAAAGCTGTGCCATTGCTGCTGCTGCAATAAAATTTAAAAAAATGCCATACTCACCTCTCTTGCTTGCAGCTCCCAGCGTCCGGTCCCGGCGTCTCTCCGCACTGACTGATCAGGCAGAGGGCGGCGCGCACACTATATGCGTCATCGCGCCCTCTGACCTTCACAGTCAGTGCGGAGAGACGCCGGGAAGATGGAGCGGCGCCGGGAAGATGGAGCGGCGCCCGGCGTGTGGAACGGGGATAGGTAAATATGACATACTTACCTGCTCTCGGCGTCCCGCTCCTTCTCCCGGACAGCTGGTCTTCAGCCCAAAAATTTAGGCTTAAAATCTCGGCTTATACTTGAGTATATATGGTAATTGTTAACTCTTAATGAATAACAAACGTTACTAAAAAAAAATGTGGAGTTTTAGGCTGCGGTCACACTATCAGTATTTGGTCAGTATTTCACATCAGTATTTGTAAGCCAAAACCAGGAGTGGGTGATAAATGCAGAAGTAGCATGTGTTTCTATTATACTTCTATTATACTTTTCCTCTGATTGTTCTACTGATTGTTTTGGCTTACACATACTGATGTAAAATACTGACCAAATACTGATAGTGTGACCACAGCCTTATACACACATCAAAGTGATTCACCTGATCGCTGAATGAAACATCACAATATTTCCACCTGAACACCTTGAGTGCTGCTATTATAGCGGTATTGTATGCTTGAGGCCGGAGTCACACATGCGAGAAACACGTCCGTGTCTCACATGTGAAAACCAAGCTCTGGCGCCGGCACTTGGGAGCGGAGCGTGCAGCTCCATGTGTTGCTATGCGGCCGCACGCTCCGCTCCAAAGTGCCGACGCCAGAGCTTGCTTTTCACATGCGAGACACGGACGTGTTTCTCATATGTGTAACTCCGGCCTAAAGGACTTTCTTGGCTGCTGCACTATGAGAGATTGCACCACTGATTGAACACTGTGTAGCTCTTTTTTGTTTACTGGAAACGTTTGATGCATATTTAACCCCTTTACCCCCAAGGGTGGATTGCACGTCAATGACCAGGCCAATTTTTACAATTCTGACCACTGTCCCTTTATGAGGTTATAACTCCGAAACGCTTCAACGGATCCTGGTGATTCTGACATTGTTTTCTCGTGACATATTGTACTTCATGATAGTGGTAAAATTTCTTTGATAGTACCTGCGTTTATTTGTGAAAAAAACGGAAATTTGGTGAAAATTTCGCAATTTTCAAACTTTGAATTTTTATGCAATTAAATCACAGAAATATGTCACACAAAATACTTAATAAATAACATTTCCCACATGTCTCCTTTACATCAGCATAATTTTGGAACCAAATTTTTTTTTTGTTAGGGAGTTATAAGGGTTAAAAGTTGACCAGCAATTTCTCATTTTTACAACACCATTTTTTTTTAGGGACCACGTCTCATTTGAAGTCATTTTGAGGGGTCTATATCAGAGGTCCCCAACTCCAGTCCTCAAGGCCCACCAACAGGTCATGTTTTCAGGATTTCCTTTGCATTGCACAGGTGATGCAATTATTACCTGGGCAAGACTAAGGAAATCTTGAAAACATGACATGTTGGTGGGCCTTGAGGACTGGAGTTGGGGACCCCTGGTCTATATGATAGAAAATGCCCAAGTGTGACACCATTCTAAAAACTGCACCCCTCAAGGTGCTCAAAACCACATTCAAGAAGTTTATTAACCCTTCAGGTGTTTAATAGGAATTTTTTGAATGTTTAAATAAAAATGAACATTTAACTTTTTTACACAAAAAATTTACTTCAGCTCCAATTTGTTTTATTTTACCAAGGGTAACAGGAGAAAATGGACCCCAAAAGTTGTTGTCCAATTTGGCCTGAGTACGCTGATACCCCATATGTGGCAGTAAACCACTGTTTGGGCGCATGGGAGAGCTCGGAAGGGAAGGAGCGCCGTTTGACTTTTCAATGCAAAATTGACAGGAATTGAGATGGGACGCCATGTTGCGTTTGGAGAGCCACTGATGTGCCTAAACATTGAAACCCCCCACAAGTGACACCATTTTGGAAAGTAGACCCCCTAAGGAACTTATCTGGATGTGTGGTGAGCACTTTGACCCACCAAGTGCTTCACAGAAGTTTATAATGCAGAACCGTAAAAATAAAAAATCATATTTTTTCACAAAAATTATATTTTTGCCCCCAATTTTTTATTTTTCCAAGGGTAAGAGAAGAAATTGGACCTCAAAGGTTGTTGTCCAATTTGTCCTGAGTACGCTGATACCCCATATGTGGCAGTAAACCACTGTTTGGGCGCATGGGAGAGCTCGGAAGGGAAGGAGCGCCGTTTGACTTTTCAATGCAAAATTGACAGGAATTGAGATGGGACGCCATGTTGCGTTTGGAGAGCCACTGATGTGCCTAAACATTGAAACCCCCCACAAGTGACACCATTTTGGAAAGTAGACCCCCTAAGGAACTTATTTGGATGTGTGGTGAGCACTTTGACCCACCAAGGGCTTCACAGAAGTTTATAATGCAGAGCCATAAAAATAAAACAAAATTTTTTTCCCACAAAAATTATTTTTTAGCCCCCAGTTTTGTATTTTCCCTATGGTAACAGGAGAAATTGGACCCCAAAAGTTGTTGCCCAATTTGTCCTGAGTACGCTGATACCCCATATGTGAGGGGGAACCACCGTTTGGGCGCATGGGAGGGCTCGGAAGGGAAGGAGCGCCATTTGGAATGCAGACTTAGATGGAATGGTCTGCAAGCGTCACATTGCGTTTGCAGAGCCCCTAATGTACCTAAACAGTAGAAACCCCCCACAAGTGACACCATTTTGGAAAGTAGACCCCCTAAGGATCTCATCTTGATGTGTTGTGAGAGCTTTGAACCCCCAAGTATTTCACTACAGTTTATAACGCAGAGCCATGCAAATAAAAAATATTTTTTTTTCCACAAAAATTATATTTTAGCCCCCAGTTTTGTATTTTTCCAAGGTTAGCAGGAGAAATTGGACCCTAAATGTTGTTGTCCAATTTGTCCTGAGTACGCTGATACCTGATATGTGGGGGGGAACCACCGTTTGGGCGCATGGGAGGGCTCGGAAGGGAAGGAGCATCATTTGGAATGCAGACTTAGATGGATTGGTCTGCAGGCGTCACATTGCGTTTGCAGAGCCCCTATTGTACCTAAACAGTAGAAACCCTCCACAAGTGACCCCATATTGGAAACTAGACCCCTCAATGAACTTATCTAGATGTGTTGTGAGAACTTTGAACCCCCAAGTGTTTCACTACAGTTTATAACGCAGAGCCGTGAAAATAAAAAATCTTTTTGTTTTCCCACAAAAATTATTTTTAGCCCCCAGTTTTGTATTTTCCCAAGGGTAACAGGAGAAATTGGTCCACAAAAGTTGTTGTCCAATTTGTCCTGAGTACGCTGATACCCCATATGTGAGGGTAAACCCCTGTTTGGGCACACGGGAGAGCTCGGAAGGGAAGGAGCACTGTTTTACTTTTTCAACGCAGAATTGGCTGGAAATGAGATCGGACGCCATGTCGTGTTTGGAGAGCCCCTGATGTGCCGAAACAGTGGAAACCCCCCAATTATAACTGAAACCCTAATCTAAACACACCCCTAACCCTAATTCCAACGGTAACCCTAACCACACCTCTAACCCTGACACACCCCTAACCCTAATCCCAACCCTATTCCCAACTGTAAATGTAATCTAAACCCTAACCCTAACTTTAGCCCCAACCCTAACTGTAGCCCCAACCCTAACCCTAGCCCTAACCCTAGCCCTAATCCTAGCCCTAACCCTAGCCCTAATCCTAGCCCTAGCCCTAACTCTAGCCCTAACCCTAGCCCTAACCCTAGCCCTAACCCTAGCCCTAGCCCTAACCCTAGCCCTAACCCTAGCCCTAACCCTAACCCTAGCCCTAATGGGAAAATGGAAATAAATACATTTTTTTTATTTTTCCCTAACTAAGGGGGTGATGAAGGGGGGTTTGATTTACTTTTATAGCGGGTTTTTTTAGCGGATTTTTATGATTGGCAGCCGTCACACACTGAAAGACGCTTTTTATTGCAAAAAATATTTTTTGCAATACCACATTTTGAGAGCTATAATTTTTCCATATTTTGGTCCACAGAGTCATGTGAGGTCTTGTTTTTTGCGGGACGAGTTGATGTTTTTACTGAAAACATTTTCGGGCACGTGACATTTTTTGATCGCTTTTTATTCCGATTTTTGTGAGGAAGAATGACCAAAAACCAGCTATTCATGAATTTCTATTGGTGGAGGCGTTTATACCGTTCCGCGTTTGGTAAAATTGATAAATCAGTTTTATTCTTCGGGTCAGTACGATTACAGCGATACCTCATTTATATCTTTTTTTATGGTTTGGCGCTTTTATACGATAAAAACTATTTTACAGAAAAAATAATTATTTTTGCATCGCTTTATTCTCAGGACTATAACTTTTTAATTTTTTTGCTGATGATGCTGTATGGCGGCTCGTTTTTTGCGGGACAATATGACGCTTTCAGCGGTACCATGGTTATTTATATCTGTCCTTTTGATCGCGTGTTATTCCACTTTTTGTTCGGCGGTATGATAATAAAGCGTTGTTTTTTGCCTCGTTTTTTTTTTTTTTTTTCCTTACGGTGTTTACTGAAGGGGTTAACTAGTGGGACAGTTTTATAAGTTGGGTCGTTACGGACGCGGCGATACTAAATATGTGTACTTTTATTGGGTTTTTTTTTATTTAGATGAAGAAATGTATTTATGGGAATAATATTTTTTTTTTTTTTTCATTATTTTGGAATATTTTTTTTTATTTTTTTTTACACATTTGGAAAAAATTTTTTTTACTTTTTTACTTTTTTCCCAGGGGGGGACATCACAGATCAGTGATCTGACAGTTTGCACAGCACTCTGTCAGATCACTGATCTGACATGCAGCGCTGCAGGCTTCACAGTGCCTGCTCTGAGCAGGCTCTGTGAAGCCACCTCCCTCCCTGCAGGACCCGGATCCGCGGCCATCTTGGATCCGGAGCTGGAGGGAGCAGGGAGGGAGGTGAGACCCTCGCAGCAACGCGATCACATCGCGTTGCTGCGGGGGTCTCAGGGAAGCCCGCAGGGAGCCCCCTCCCTGCGCGATGCTTCCCTGCACCGCCGGCACATCGCGATCATGTTTGATCGCGGTGTGCCAGGGGTTAATGTGCCGGGGGCGGTCCGTGACCGCTCCTGGCACATAGTGCCGGATGTCAGCTGCGATAAGCAGCTGACACCCGGCCGCGATCGGCCGCGCTCCCCCCGTGAGCGCGGCCGTTCGGCTATGACGTGCTATCCCGTCCAGGGTCAGATAAGCCCAGGGCACCTCGACGGGATAGTACGTCTAAAGTCACAGAGGGGTTAAAGCAACATTCCAGCATTACTTTTATTTAACCACTGGAGTGGCATCGCTAATGTAAGTCCCTGCCCCTAGTAATATACAGCTCTGGAAAAAATTAAGAAACCACCACATCAAAATCTTGTCATGGTCAGCCCAATCTCCAGACCTGAATCCCATTGAACACCACTTTAATGTAATCAAGAGGATGATGGATAGTCACAAGCCATCAAACAAAGAAGAACTGCTTACATTGTTGCGCCAGAAGCAGTGTGAAAGACTGGTGAAAAGCATGCCAAGACACATGAAAGCTGTGATTAAAAATCATGGTTATTCCACAAAATATTGATTTCTGAACTCTTCCTGAGTTACAACATTAGGCCGAGATCACACATGCGAGAAATACGTCCGATTCTCGCATGTGAAATCCAAGCTCTGGCGCCGGCACTCCAGAGCTGGCGCCAGAGCTTGGATTTCACATGCGAGACCCCGACCTGTTTCTCGCATATGTGATCCCGGCCTTAGTATTGTTTCTAAATGATTATGAACTTGTTCTTTGCATTATTTGAGGTCTGAAAGCACTCTTTTGTTTTTTAATTTTGACCATTTTTCTTTGTCAGAAAACAAATACAAAATTTATTGCTTGGAAATTCAGAGACATGTTGTCATAAGTTTATAGAATAAAAGAACAATTTACATTTTACTCAAAAATATACCTATAAAGAGAAAATTCAGACAAACTGAACATTTTGCAGTGGTCTTAAATATTGCCAGAGCTGTACTTCCCAGCCACTATCTCTGACTGTTTTCAGCACTGCTCTGGTCATTTTCTGCTGTATGGATGACTTCAGTGTTTGCTGGGCGAGCTGAATTTCACATCTTAGGGCTCTTTTCCATTTGCGAGAAACACGAGAAACACGTCCGTGTCTCGCATGTGAAAACCAAGCTCTGGCGCCGACACTTGGGAACGGAGCGCGCAGCTCCATGTGTTACTGTGCAGCCGCACGCTCCGCTCTGGAGTGCCGGCGCCATTAGCTTGGTTTTCACATGCGAGACACGGACGTGTTTCTCTCAAATGGAAACAAGTCCTTAATATAAAATTCAACGAGAGACAGAATAAGTCCGAAGCTATGGTCACAAGACTGCGAACAGTTCTGGGAAGAGCAGAAGACGGCAACTGGGAACATGGATTTGTAACACCGCTCCAGGGGTGAAATTAAAAGAGGAAAAAAAAAACAGGAGAGGTCCTTTAAACCTTTTCACGACATATGGCATATATATCAGACGATCGCAGCTTCATGTATCCTAAGGCCTGTCCCACACGTCCAGATAATTCCGGTACCGGAAAAATTGGTACCGGAGTTATCCGTGTCCGTGTGCTCACGTGGCACATCAGTGTAGCACACGTGCGGCAGCCGTGTGCCGTCCGTGTGCCGACTGGGTACCACACGCACCATGCAGGAGACAGCGCTAGAGTGGAGTAGGGGTGGAGCCGCATATTCATCACTATAATGTACAGCACCACGTGACCGCTCATACAGGACAAGCAGCGATGCTGAGAGGAAGCATCAAGGGAGCTGGGTAAGTATTTTAATGCCAGTGGGCGGGCGCACAGGGGGAGGGAGGCGGGAACTTTATTTTAAACACACACAAAAAAAAAAACCCTGATTTTTCATTCCTTCTCTCAAGCGAACGCTGCTGGGAAGAAGGAATGAATTCTGTATTCAGCACCCAAAGCAGGGGACAGCGCTTACCTCTAGCGCTGTCTCCTGCACGGTGTGTGTGGTACCCAGTCGGCACACGGACGGCATCGGACAGCATCCATGTGGGGTATGTGTTTACACGGACCCATTGACTTTAATGGGTCCGTGTGATACGTGCGCTCCCACAAACACTGACGTCTCCGTGTTTTTCAAACGGACACACGGTCCGTGAAAACACGCTGACATGTGCAGAGACACATTGATTTTAACCCCTTCATGACCATGGGATTTTTCATTTTTCCGTGTTCGTTTTTCACTCCCCTCCTTCCCAGAGCCATAACATTTTTATTTTTCCGTCAATTTGGCCATGTGAGGGCTTATTTTTTGCAGGACGAGTTGTACTTTTGAACGACATCATTGGTTTTAGCATGTCGTGTACTAGAAAACGGGAAAAAAATTCCAAGTGCGGTGAAATTGCAAAAAAAGTGCAGTCCCACACTTGTTTTTTGTTTGGCTTTTTTGCTAGGTTCACTAAATGCTAAAACTGACTTGACATTATGATTCTCCAGGTCAGTACGAGTTCGTAGACACCTAACATGACTAAGTTATTTTTTATCTAAGTGGTGAAAAAAAATTCCAAACTTTGCTAAAAAAAAAAAAAATTGCGCCATTTTCCGATACTCGTAGCGTCTCCATTTTTCGTGATCTGGGGTCGGTTGAGGGCTTATTTTTTGCGTGCCGAGATGACGTTTTTAATGATAGCATTTCGGTGCAGATATGTTCTTTTGATCGCCCGTTATTGCATTTTAATGCAATGTCGCGGCGACCAAAAAAACGTAATTCTGGTGTTTCGAATTTTTTTCCCGCTACGCTGTTTAGTGATCAGGTTAATGCTTTTTTTTAGTTGATAGATCGGGCGATTCTGAGCGCGGCGATACCAAATATGTGTAGATTTGAAATTTTTTTTATTGATTTATTTTGATTGGGGCGAAAGGGGGGTGATTTAAACTTTTATATTTTTTTTATTTTTTTAACATTTTTTTCAACTTTTTTTTTTACTTTTGCCATGCTTCAATAGCCTCCATGGGAGGCTAGAAGCAGGCACAACGCGATCGCCTCTGCTACATAGCAGCGATCTGCTGATCGCTGCTATGTAGCAGAAATGGAGGTGTGCTGTGAGCGCCGACCACAGGGTGGCGCTCACAGCCACCGGCGATCAGTAACCATAGAGGTCACAAGGACCTCTATGGTTACAATGGAGACGCATCGCCGACCCCCGATCATGTGACGGGGTCGGCGATGCCGTCATTTCCGGCCGCCCGGCCGGAAGCGGTGGTTAAATGCCGCTGTCTGCGTTTGACAGCGGCATTTAACTAGTTAATAGGTGCGGGCAGATCGCGATTCTGCCCGCGCCTATTACGGGCATATGTCAGCTGTTCAAAACAGCTGACATGTCCCGACTTTGATGCGGGCTCACCGCGGAGCCCTGCATCAAAGCAGGGGATCTGACCTTGGACGTACTATCCCGTCCAAGGTCAGATAGGGGTTAATGTGTCTACGTGAGTCAGTGTCTCCGGTACGTGAGGAAACTGTCACCTCACGTACCGAAGCCACTGACGTGTGAAACCGGCCTAAGGCTGTGTGCACACGTTCAGGATTTTTCACGTTTTTTCATGGGTTTTTCGCTATAAAAACGGGATAAAACTGCGAAAAAAATGCATACATTAAGCATCCTATTATTAGAATGCAATCCTCAATTTTTGTGCCCATGTTCCATTTTTCCACGACGGAATCGCATTCCGGAAAACAACGCAGCATGTTCATTCTTTGTGTGGAATCGCAGGGATTCCGCACACATAGGAATGCATTGATACGCTTGCTTTCCGCGGTTGGTACCCAGGGTGGAGGAGAGAAGACTCTCCTCCAGGCCCTGGGAACCATTTACCTGTAAAAAAAAAAAAGAATTAAAATACCTAAATGGGTATTTCCTGAAGGAACTACAGATAGTGCTTTGGAATGGTACCCCGGCTGCCTCTGCAAGACTTTCACACTTGGGTGCCCTTCAGGCGCTGGTTTGGTGGGCGGGGCCCCTCAGGGGCCTATTTGGGTCCGATTTGGTGGGCGAGGACACTCTGGGTCCGATTTGGTGGGCGGGGCACCATAGGAACCGATTTGGTGGGTGGGGCCACTCTGGGTCCGATTTGGTGGGCGGGGCCACTCTGGGTCCGATTTGGTGGGCGGGGGCACTCTGGGTCCGACTTGGTGGGTGGGGCCACTCGGGTCCAATTTGGTGGGCGGGGCCACTTGGGGTCCGATTTGGTGGGCGGGGTCCGATTTGGTGGGCATGGCCCCTGGGGGTCCGATTTGGTGGGCGGGGCTCCTGGGGGTCTGATTTGTCGGGCGGGGCCCCTCGGGGTCCAATTTGCGGGTAGGGCCCCTCGGGGTCCGATATGCGGGAGGAGCCCCTGGGGGTCCGATTTGGTGAGCGGGGCCACTCTGTGTCAGATTTGGTGGGCGGGGCCACTCTGGGTCTGATTTGGTGGGCGCGGCCACTCTGGGTCCGATTTGGTGGGCGGGGCAACTCTGGGTCTAATTTGGTGGGTGGGGCCACTCTGGGTTCGATTTGGTGGGCGGGGTCACTCGGGGTTTGATTTGGGGGCGGGGGCGCTCATACTTTTGCACCCACGAGACCAGGGGTGCACTTAGTTTTCACACACGGGACCGGGGGTGCACTTATTTTTCACCCACGGGACCGGGGGTACACTTACTTTTCACCCACGGGACCGGGGGTGCACTTACTTTTCACACACGGGACCGGGGGTGCACTTACTTTTCACACACGGGATCGGGGGTGCACTTATTTTTCACATATGGCAGCGGGGGTGCACTTACTTTTCACCCACAGGACCGGGGGTGCACTTACTTTTCACCCACGGGACCGGGGGTGCACTTACTTTTCACCCACGGGACCGAGGGTGCACTTACTTTTCACCCACGGGACCGGGGGTGCACTTACTTTTCACCCACGGGACCGATGGTGCACTTACTTTTCACCCACGCGACCGGGGGTGTACTTTTCACACACGGGAACAGGGGTGCACTTGCTTTTCACACACGGGACCGGGGGTGCACTTACTTTTCACACACGGGACCGGGGGTGCACTTACTTTTCACACACGGGACCGGGGGTGCACTTACTTTTCACACACGGGACCGGGGGTGCACTTACTTTTCACACACGGGACCGGGGGTGCACTTACTTTTCAACCACGGGACCAGGGGTGCACTTACGTTTCACACCCGGGACCGGGGGTGCACTTACTTTTCACACACGGGACCGGGGGTGCACTTACTTTTCACACACGGGACCGGGGTGCACTTACTTTTCACCCACGGGACCGAGGGTGCACTTTCTTTTCACACACGGGACCGGGGGTGCACTTACTTTTCACAAACGGGATCGGGGGTGCACTTACTTTTCACATATGGCAGCGGGGGTGCACTTACTTTTCACTCACGGGACCGGGGGTGCACTTACTTTTCACCCAAGGGACCGAGGGTGCACTTACTTTTCACCCACGGGACCGGGGGTGCACTTACTTTTCACTCACTGGACCGGGGGGTGCACTTACTTTTCACTCCCGGGACCGGGGGTGCACTTACTTTTCACCCACGGGACCGGGGGTGCACTTACTTTTCACCCACGGGATCGGGGGTGCACTTACTTTTCACCCACGGGACCGGGGGTGCACTTACTTTTCACCCACGGGACCGAGGGTGCACTTACTTTTCATATATGGCAGCGGGGGTGCACTTACTTTTCACTCACGGGACCGGGGGTGCACTTACTTTTCACCCAAGGGACCGAGGGTGTGCTTACTTTTCATCCACGGGATCGGGGGTACACTTACTTTTCACACCTGGGACCTGGGGTTTACTTACTTTTGACCCACGGGACACCCGGGGCGCACTTACTTTTGCACACCCGGGGCCGGGGGTGCACTTACTTTTGCACACCGGGGGCGCACTTACTTTTGCACATTCGGTGCCGGGGTGCACTTACTTTTCACCCACGGGACCGGGGGTGCACTTACTTTTCACACCAGGCCCGGGGGTGCACTTACTTTTCACACACGGGAACAGGGGTGCACTTACTTTTAATACACGGGACCGAGGGTGCACTTACTTTTCACACACAGGATCAGGGGTGCATTTACTTTTCACACACGGGATCGGGGGTGCACTTACTTTTCACACACGGGACCGAGGGTGCACTTACTTTTCACCCATGGGACCGAGGGTGCACTTACTTTTCACACACGGGATCGGGGTGCACTTACTTTTCACATATGGCAGCGGGGGTGCACTTACTTTTCACCCACGGGACCGAGGGTGCACTTACTTTTCACTCACGGGACCGGGGGTGCACTTACTTTTCACTCACGGGACCAGGGGTGCACTTACTTTTCACCCAAGGGACCGAGGGTGCACTTACTTTTCATCCACGGGATCAGGGGTGCATTTACTTTTCACACCCGGGACCTGGGGTGCACTTACTTTTGACCCACGGGACTGGGGGAGCACTTACTTTTGCACACCCGGGGCCGGGGGCGCACTTACTTTTGCACACCCGGGGCCGGGGGCGCACTTACTTTTGCACATTCGGTGGCGGGGTGCACTTACTTTTCACCCACGGGAACGGGGGTGCACTTACTTTTCACACCAGGACCGGGGGTGCACTTACTTTTCACACACGGGAACAGGGGTGCACTTACTTTTCACACACGGGACCGGGGGTGCACTTACTTTTCACACACGGGATCGGGGGTGCACTTACTTTTCACACACGGGATCGGGGGTGCACTTACTTTTCACCCACAGTACCGAGGGTGCACTTACTTTTCACAAACGGGAACGGGGTGAACTTACTTTTCACTCACAGGATCGGGGGTGCACTTACTTTTCACACCCGGGAACGCGGGTGCACTTACTTTTCACCCACGGGACCGGGGGTGCACTTACTTTTCACACACGGGACCGGAGGTGCACTTACTTTTCACACACGGGACTGGGGGTGCACTTACTTTTCACACACAGGACCGGGGGTGCACTTACTTTTCAAACCCGGGACCGGGGGTGCACTTACTTTTCACACACGTGACCGGGATGCACTTACTTTTCACCCACGGGACCTGGGGTGCGCTTACTTTTCACCCACGGGACTGGGGGTGCACTTACTTTTCACCCATGGGACCTGGGGTGCACTTACTTTTCACACCCGGGACCAGGGTGCACTTACTTTTCACCCACGAGACTGGGGGTGCACTTACTTTTCACACACGGGACCGGGGGTGCACTTACTTTTCACACACGGGGCTGCGGGGGCACTTACTTTTGCACACCTGAGGCGCACTTACTTTTGCACACCCAGAGCCCGGGGCGCACTTACTTTTCACACACGGGACCGGGGTGCACTTACTTTTCACCCATGGGACTGGGGGTGCACTTACTTTTCACCCACGAGACTGGGGGTGCACTTACTTTTCACACACGGGACCGGGGGTGCACTTACTTTTCACACACGGGGCTGCGGGGGCACTTACTTTTGCACACCTGTGGCGCACTTACTTTTGCACACCCGGGGCCGGGGGCGCACTTACTTTTCACACACGGGACCGGGGTGCACTTACTTTTCACCCACGGGACTGGGGGTGCACTTACTTTTCCCACACAGGACCGGGGTGCACTTACTTTTCACCCATGGGACTGGGGGTGCACTTACTTTTCACCCACGAGACTGGGGGTGCACTTACTTTTCACACACGGGACCGGGGGTGCACTTACTTTTCACACACGGGGCTGCGGGGGCACTTACTTTTGCACACCTGTGGCGCACTTACTTTTGCACACCCGGGGCCGGGGGCGCACTTACTTTTCACACACGGGACCGGGGTGCACTTACTTTTCACCCACGGGACTGGGGGTGCACTTACTTTTCACACACGGGACCGGGGTGCACTTACTTTTGCACACCCGGGGCCGGGGGCGCACTTACTTTTGCACACCTGAGGCGCACTTACTTTTCACACACGGGACCGGGGTGCACTTACTTTTCACCCACGAGACTGGGGGTGCACTTACTTTTCACACACGGGACCGGGGGTGCACTTACTTTTCACACACGGGGCTGCGGGGGCACTTACTTTTGCACACCTGAGGCGCACTTACTTTTGCACACCCAGAGCCGGGGGCGCACTTACTTTTCACACACGGGACCGGGGTGCACTTACTTTTCACCCATGGGACTGGGGGTGCACTTACTTTTCACCCACGAGACTGGGGGTGCACTTACTTTTCACACACGGGACCGGGGGTGCACTTACTTTTCACACACGGGACCGGGGGTGCACTTACTTTTCACACACGGGGCTGCGGGGGCACTTACTTTTGCACACCTGTGGCGCACTTACTTTTGCACACCCGGGGCCGGGGGCACACTTACTTTTCACACACGGGACCGGGATGCACTTACTTTTCATCCACGGGACTGGGGGTGCACTTACTTTTCCCACACGGGACCGGGGTGCACTTACTTTTGCACACCCGGGGCCGGGGGCGCACTTACTTTTCACACACGGGACCGGGGGTGCACTTACTTTTCACACACGGGACGGGGGTGCACTTACTTTTCACACACGGGACCGGGGTGCACTTACTTTTCACCTACGGGACCAGGGTGCACTTACTTTTCACCCACGAGACTGGGGGTGCACTTACTTTTCACCCACGGGACTGGGGGTGAACTTACTTTTCACCCACGGGACCTCGGGTGCACTTACTTTTCACACACGGGACCGGGGTGCACTTACTTTTCACCCTCGGGACCGGGGGCGCACTTACTTTTGCACAGCCGGGGCCCACTTAGTTTTGCACAGCCGGGGCGCTCTTACTTTTGCACACCCGGGGTGCACTTACTTTTTACACACGGGACCGGGGTGCACTTACTTTTCACTCTCGGGACCGGGGGTGCACTTACTTTTCACCCTCGGGACCGGGGGCGCACTTACTTTTGCACAGCCGGGGCCCACTTAGTTTTGCACAGCCGGGGCGCACTTACTTTTGCACACCCGGGGTCGCACTTACTTTTGCACACCCGGGGCGCACTTACTTATTCACACCCGGGGCGCACTTACTTTTGCATACCCGGGGCCGGGGGCGCACTTACTTTTGCACATCCGGGGCCGGGGGCGCACTTACTTTTGCACATCCTGGGCCGGGAGCGCACTTACTTCTCACACACGGGGCAGGGTGCACTTACTTTTGCACACACGGGGGCGGGGGTGTACTTACTTTTGCACGCACGGGGGCGGGGGAGCACTTACTTTTGCACTCCCGGGACGGGGGTGCACTTACTTTTGCACATCCGGGGCCGGGGGCACACTTACTTTTCACACATGGGGCAGGGTGCACTTACTTTTGCACGCATGGGGGCGGGGGCGCACTTACTTTTGCACTCCCGGGACCGGGGGTGCACTTACTTTTGCACACACGGGGGCGGGGATGCACTTACTTTTGCACACACGGGGGCGGGGGTGCACTTACTTTTACACACTTGGGGTGGGGGTGCAATTACTTTTGCACACATGGGGTGGGGATGAACTTAGTTTTGCATACACAAGGGGTGCACTTACTTTTGCACATCCTGGGCCGGGAGCGCACTTACTTCTCACACACGGGGCAGGGTGCACTTACTTTTGCACACACGGGGGCGGGGGTGTACTTACTTTTGCACGCACGGGGGCGGGGGAGCACTTACTTTTGCACTCCCGGGACGGGGGTGCACTTACTTTTGCACATCCGGGGCCGGGGGCACACTTACTTTTCACACATGGGGCAGGGTGCACTTACTTTTGCACGCATGGGGGCGGGGGCGCACTTACTTTTGCACTCCCGGGACCGGGGGTGCACTTACTTTTGCACACACGGGGGCGGGGATGCACTTACTTTTGCACACACGGGGGCGGGGGTGCACTTACTTTTACACACTTGGGGTGGGGGTGCAATTACTTTTGCACACATGGGGTGGGGATGAACTTAGTTTTGCATACACAAGGGGTGCACTTACTTTTGCACACATGGGGCAGGGGTGCACTTACTTTTGCACATACGGGGCAGGGGTGCACTTACCCTCTGGGTCCGTTTTGGTGGGCTGGGCACCTCAGGGACCGATTTCGTGGGCGGGGTCACTCTGGGTCCGATTTGGTGGGCTGGCACCTCAGGTAACAATTTGGTGGGCGGGTCACTTTAAGAGCTGATATTATCTGGCAAACCTGTGTCCTAGTGGGGTCATGTAGAGTTCGTAGGCGTTGGCATAGTAACTGGGTCTGACTTCACATATCAATGAGCTAATCAGCCAGGTGGCAGTTGGGCTGATTTCTGAGGCAATTTCAAAATAACTGCCATTATAAGCTTGTGGCAAAATTTCCCCATTGAAATGCAATGAGACATAATTTTCAAACGCCAATTGCGCCAAAACTACAAATCCGATCGACACGAAAAATACTTAGCACACCTCTCAGGAACGCTGGCTTCGAAATGACACCTCACTGGAGTCTGTGCGTGCAGCGGTTCGGGCCGCATTAATTGCGGACTGAATAATAATAAGAAGAAGAAGAAGTTGACTACGGTGGAATAACAATATAGTGCTTTGTGCCAAAGCACTATAATAAATCGTGATATTCTCACCCTCCGGCGTCCCCCGCAGCGTTCCCACTCCTTGCAATGCTTCCGTTCCCAGGGATGCTTTGCAGCAATTACCTGTGATGACGTGAGAAAATCACGATTTTTTATTTATTTATTTTTAACATTAGATCTTTTTTACTATTGATGCTGCATAGGCAGCATCAATGGTAAAAAGTCGGTCACACTTGTCAAACGCTGTGTTTGACAAGTGTGACCAACCTGTCAATCAGTTTTCCAAGCGATTCTACAGATCGCTTGGAAAACGCTAGCATTCTGCAAGCTAATTACGCTTGTAAAACGCTAGTGTTTAGCGGGAAAACGCATGCCGATTCCGCATGCGTTTTACCCGCGGCACAGTTGTGGAAATTTCGGACGTGTGCACATAGCCTGAGGGGACTAAAAAGTTTTTGAAATTATAAATAAAAACCCAAAAGTTCAAATCACCTCCTTTTGCCCTATTGGAAATAAAACAATAATAATGATAATAAAAAAACAAATAGACATGATGCTGCCACCACCATGTTTGACAGTGGGGATGGTGTGTTCAGGGTGATGAGCTGTGTTGCATTTACGCCAAACATCGTTTGGCATTGTTGCCAAAACGTTCGATTTTTGTTTCATCTGACCAGAGCACTTTCTTCCACATGTTTGGTGTGTCTCCCAGGTGGCTTGTTGCAAACTTTAAACACTTTTTATGGATATCTTTGAGAAAAGGCTTTCTTTTTGCCACTCTTCCATAGAGGCCAGATTTGTGCAGTGTACGACTGATTGTTGTCCCATAACCAAAATAGTAGAAGAACAGCGCTCCATCCGGGTGTAGTAGTTCAAAATGAAAAGTTTATTGTGCCATAGAAAAGCAATGCTTCGACCATATAGGTCTTTTTCAAGCATACAAAACAGTGCATAGGGCCAGCTTAAATAGTGTGGATACCATGCAGTGCACCAATCACCACCAAGCCACAACCCATAATACAATTTATTAAACAAAAATACAAAAAACAGACATCAGATACATACCGTATTTTCCGGCGTATAAGACTACTGGGTGTATAAGTCGACCCCCCAACTTTTCCAGTTAAAATATAAAATCTTAAAATTCGGGGGTCTTCTTATATGCCATGTGTCGTCTTATAGGGCCGGTGATTAATGTGCAGGGAGGCCACAGAAAAGGATGTTGCAGTAGTCAAGGCGGGAGATGATGAGGGCATGCACATGCATTTTAGTAGATTGACAGTTGAGGAAAGGGATACATCCAACACTTTGCTCACTACTTTTTGAAGAGAATTGTGGGAGTCGAAAATCGTCACACTCAAGTCACTCAATACATACATTTTTTTGGGGGGGAGGTTATATATTGTTTTCAATATTTTTAATGTTCTATTGATTTTTAATTAGAAACTGCGATCTCTTGATTGCATTTGCAAAACACTGCGGGCGGAGATTATAAGGATTATACATCCATTCTTAAATGGATTTTCAAACTAAATACATCCGCCTTATTAATTTTAAGAGATCTTTTGAATAATTTATGCAGTTTGTATTACCAAATCTGGTAACACATACAGGTCCTTCTCAAAAAATTAGCATATAGTGTTAAATTTCATTATTTACCATAATGTAATGATTACAATTAAACTTTCATATATTATACATTCATTATCCACCAACTGAAATTTGTCAGGTCTTTTATTGTTTTAATACTGATGATTTTGGCATACAACTCCTGATAACCCAAAAAACCTGTCTCAATAAATTAGCATATTTCACCCATCCAATCAAATAAAAGTGTTTTTTAATAACAAACAAAAAAAACATCAAATAATAATGTTCAGTTATGCACTCAATACTTGGTCGGGAATCCTTTTGCAGAAATGACTGCTTCAATGCGGCGTGGCATGGAGGCAATCAGCCTGTGACACTGCTGAGATGTTATGGAGGCCCAAGATGCTTCAATAGCGGCCTTAAGCTCATCCAGAGTGTTGGGTCTTGCGTCTCTCAACTTTCTCTTCACAATATCCCACAGATTCTCTATGGGGTTCAGGTCAGGAGAGTTGGCAGGCCAATTGAGCACAGTAATACCATGGTCAGTAAACCATTTACCAGTGGTTTTGGCACTGTGAGCAGGTGCCAGGTCGTGCTGAAAAATGAAATCTTCATCTCCATAAAGCATTTCAGCCGATGGAAGCATGAAGTGCTCCAAAATCTCCTGATAGCTAGCTGCATTGACCCTGCCCTTGATGAAACACAATGGACCAACACCAGCAGCTGACATGGCACCCCACACCATCACTGACTGTGGGTACTTGACACTGGACTTCAGGCATTTTGGCATTTCCTTCTCCCCAGTCTTCCTCCAGACTCTGGCACCTTGATTTCCGAATGACATGCAAAATTTGCTTACATCAGAAAAAAGTACTTGGGACCACTTAGCAACAGTCCAGTGCTGCTTCTCTGTAGCCCAGGTCAGGCGCCTCTGCCGCTGTTTATGGTTCAAAAGTGGCTTTACCTGGGGAATGCGGCACCTGTAGCCCATTTCCTGCACACGCCTGTGCACGGTGGCTCTGGATGTTTCCACACCAGACTCAGTCCACTGCTTCCTCAGGTTCCCCAAGGTCTGGAATCGGTCCTTCTCCACAATCTTCCTCAGGGTCCGGTCTCCTCTTCTCGTTGTACAGCGTTTTCTGCCACATTGTTTCCTTCCAACAGACTTACCATTGAGGTGCCTTGATACAGCACTCTGGGAACAGCCTATTTGTTGAGAAATTTCTTTCTGGGTCTTAAGGTACCGTCACACATAGCGACGCTGCAGCGATACCGACAACGATCCGGATCGCTGCAGCGTCGCTGTTTGGTCGCTGGAGAGCTGTCACACAGACAGCTCTCCAGCGACCAACGATCCCGAGGTCCCCGGTAACCAGGGTAAACATCGGGTAACTAAGCGCAGGGCCGCGCTTAGTAACCCGATGTTTACCCTGGTTACCATCCTAAAAATTAAAAAAAAAAAAAACACTACATACTTACCTACCGCTGTCTGTCCTCGGCGCTCTGCTTCTCTGGTCTGGCTGTGAGCGCCGGGCAGCCAGAAAGCAGAGCGGTGACGTCACCGCTCTGCTTTCCGGCTGACCGACGCTCACAGCCAGAGCAGGAGGAGAGCAGAGTACAGCGCTGGAGGACAGACGGCTGTAGGTAAGTATGTAGTGTTTGTTTTTTTACTTTTAGGATGGTAACCAGGGTAAACATCGGGTTACTAAGCCCTGCGCTTAGTTACCCGATGTTTACCCTGGTTACCAGCAAAGACATCGCTGAATCGGTGTCACACACGCCGATTCAGCGATGTCTACGGGGAGTCCAGCGACGAAATAAAGTTCTGGACTTTCTTCCCCGACCAGCGATCTCCCAGCAGGATTCTGATCGCTGCTGCCTGTCACACTGGACGATATCGCTAGCGAGGACGCTGCAACGTCACGGATCGCTAGCGATATCGTCTAGTGTGACAGTACCTTTACCCTCTTGCTTGAGGGTGTCAATGATGGCCTTCTTGACATCTGTCAGGTCGCTAGTCTTACCCATGATGGGGGTTTTGAGTAATGAACCAGGCAGGGAGTTTATAAAAGCCTCAGGTATCTTTTGCATGTGTTTAGAGTTAATTAGTTGATTCAGAAGATTAGGGTAATAGGTCGTTTAGAGAACCTTTTCTTGATATGCTAATTTATTGAGACAGGTTTTTTGGGTTATCAGGAGTTGTATGCCAAAATCATCAGTATTAAAACAATAAAAGACCTGACAAATTTCAGTTGGTGGATAATGAATCTATAATATATGAAAGTTTAATTGTAATCATTACATTATGGTAAATAATGAAATTTAACACTATATGCTAATTTTTTGAGAAGGACCTGTATACTTTAAACGAGAAACCAATACTTCCCAACACTGAAGTACCTAAAAGATGACAAAGACATGAACACACCCACCTATGATTTGATCATGATTCTGTTCACAGCTGTATCCAAATTTTGTTATATTTAGTGGAAAAAAATATAGCATCAATGTGACAACACTGCATTTATTGTTAATTATGCTATATTTTCCAGTAGGTCAAGCAACATACACTATTGTCCATATGAGCCTTAACATTGACTCTTGAATTGATGTTTGTTGTGGCCAGGGGCGGATTATCAGAGGGTCAATATGGGCGGTAGCCCAGGGCCCAGTGGTCTGGGGGGGCCCTGGGCTACCGCACAGATTGACCCTCTGATAATCATCTGTGAATGCCGGTGGCCGCCGCCGGCATTTATGTGCCCCCCCGCCGTACCCGGTGGGCAGAGAGAGGGGGCCCGCATTGGGCCCCTTCTCATCTGCTCACCGGGCCCTTTCCGGCACTGTGGCGGTTTCCTATTGACGTGCGGGCGCGCTCATGCACGTCAATAGTTAACAACAGCCGCCAGCCAATTGGAGGCTGGCGGCTGATGTCGGCCGCAGGCGCACACGTCGCCGGCATCTGACGTCATTGTCAGTCGCCGGCGAGTGTGCGCTGCTGCAGGGAGCTCGCCGCCTGGAGAGCGGACAGGTGAGGAGACTGCTTGTTTTTTTTTTTTGTTTTTTTTTTTATAACGGTGGACACACTGAGGGCAATGCTGGAGGACACTGGGGCAATGCTGGAGGACACTGGGGCAGATTGCTGGAGGACACTGGGGCAGATTGCTGGAGGACACTGGGGCAGATTGCTGGAGGACACTGGGGCAGATGGCTGGAGGACACTGGGGCAGATTGCTGGAGGACACTGGGGCAGATGGCTGGAGGACACTGGGGCAGATGGCTGGAGGACACTGGGGCAGATGGCTGGAGGACACTGGGGCAGATTGCTGGAGGACACTGGGGCAGATTGCTGGAGGACACTGGAGCAATGCTGGAGGACACTGGGGCAATGCTGGAGGACACTGGGGCAGATTGCTGGAGGACACTGGGGCAGATTGCTGGAGGACACTGGGGCAGATTGCTGGAGGACACTGGGGCAGATGGCTGGAGGACACTGGGGCAGATTGCTGGAGGACACTGGGGCAGATTGCTGGAGGACACTGGGGCAGATTGCTGGAGGACACTGGAGCAATGCTGGAGGACACTGGGGCAATGCTGGAGGACACTGGGGCAGATTGCTGGAGGACACTGGGGCAGATTGCTGGAGGACACTGGGGCAGATTGCTGGAGGACACTGGGGCAATGCTGGAGGACACTGGGGCAATGCTGGAGGACACTGGGGCAGATTGCTTGAGGACACTGGGGCAGATTGCTGGAGGACACTGGGGTAGATTGCTGGAGGACACTGGACAGATTGCTGGAGGACACTGGAGCAGATTGCTGGAGGACACTGGGGCAGATTGCTGGAGGACACTGGGGCAGATTGCTGGAGGACACGGGCAGATTGCTGGAGGACACGGGCAGATGGCTGGAGGACACTGGGGCAGATTGCTGGAGGACACTGGGGCAATGCTGGAGGACACTGGGGCAGATTGCTGGAGGACACTGGGGCAGATTGCTGGAGGACACTGGGGCAATGCTGGAGGACACTGGGGCAATGCTGGACATACTGGGGCAGATTGCTGGACACACGGTTGGTAATATTCTGGACACACTGTCTGGGGGCAATGCTGGACGCACTGGGGCAGATTGCTGGACACACTGTCTGGAGGCAATATGCTGGACACACTGGGGCACTATGCTGGACATACTGGGGCAGATTGCTGGACACACTGGGCGTAATATGCTGGACACACTGGGGCAGATTGCTGGACACACTGGGGCAGATTGCTGGACACACTGTCTGGGGGCAATGCTGGACACACTGGGGGCAATATGCGGGAGACACTGGGGCAGATTGCTGGACACTGGGGCAATATGCTGGACATACTGGGGCAGATTGCTGGACACACTGGGGGCAGGACTGGAGGCATGGGCAGAATGTAGACACGGGGCATGATTGGAAACACGGGGCAGAATGAAAGACATGGGGCAGGATTGGATCATGGGGCAGGATGGATACGATGGAGACATATGGGGCAGGATGTGGAGATCATATGGGGTAGAATGGATACTCATGAGGGCAGGATGCGAGAACATATGGCTGGAGCCAGGAATGAGACACACGGGGCCAGGATGTGGAATATTATTACCATAGGGGCTAATTAAGGGATATTATTACTGCAGTGATGTATTTATTTTATTTTTTGAGTATACTGTTTTAAATGGGGGTCGGTCCTGTTACTGTGCAGAGTGACACTATATCGCCTTTTTTTCTTCATGTGGTGTAATGTAGAAGTTGTGAAAAATTAAGTAATGTGTTCTACAAGCGGAGCTCGAGATAACTGTGTTATTTCCTGCAGAAACGAGTCCTGGCTGGAAGAAATGATGGCGGTCTGTGCTGGATGAAAGATGAAGGACTTCACCTAGAGACGTCACTGGTGAGTCAGTGTTACCTATACACTGACACTATATACTATATAGAGGTCCTGTGTATAATGTCACCAGTGATCTCTGTATTACCTCTACACAGACACTGCATACTAAGTACAGATCTCCTGTGAATACTGGCACTTATGGTGATAGTATTGTGTTGTTGTTTTTTACTGATCAGTATTGTAGTATTCAGTCACTATGTGGTGGTAATATGTGGTCTGGAAATGGTGTTGTGGTATTTGTCCCTTGTATGTGATATTTGGTCACCAAGTGGTGGTAATATGTGGTCTTGACATGGTGCGGTGGTATTTGTTCCTTGTATGTGATATTATTCGATCACTGTTGTTGTAATTTGTGGTCTGGTCATGTTGCGGTGGTATTTGTTCCTTGTATGTGATATTATTGGTCAAAATATACCTAAATTGTATTGCAGATTCTACCAAATATTTAATAGGTTACAGTAGAGTAGGGCCCGGCCATTTTTCTGGAAGAATCTGGTTCGGGTATATCATGACCCCCGTCACATGACCCCCGTCACATGACCCCTGTCACATGACCGGGGGGGGGCCCACAGTGTCTGAACAGCCCGGGGCCCTGGCTACCCTTAATCCATCCCTGGTTGTGGCTTATCACGTGCTGCGATGCTTGGAGGACACAGGGACGCAGGGTAATTGAACAATCAATGTTTTCTTATATGGTGATTACTAGAGTTGAGCGACCTTGACCTTTTTAGAGTCGAGCCGGGTTTCGCGAAACCCGACTATCTCAAAAGTCGGGTCGAGTGAAATCGGCCGATTATGACGTAAAGTCGGGATCGACCGAAACACGAAACCCAATGCAAGTCAATGGGGCAGCATAGTCGGCAGTGAGTGGGGGCCAGGAAAACACCTAGAGTGCCCATTTTAATGTCAAAACCATCCATTCTTCTTAATGAAGCTTGTCAAGCGTAATTTACCTTATAATAATTGGAAGGCATTTGAAATTGGGGGTCATTTGGCTAAAGTTGTGTGGGGTAGGGCTGGTTCAAGTAATTAGTGGGCCCAGGAAATCTGGACCACGTCACGGCAGTGGAGCAGGGAGAGGTAAGTATTTCAACTTTGCAAGTGCTGTGATCCTGAGCAAGCAGGGGGGGCCCACTTGTTGGCATTGGCACTGGCACAGGCCCCCTCAAAGTACAGCGGTGTGTTTGCACGGCGGGGGCGCCTCCCACCGGCAGCAACACTTTTGCGTACTATGAGAGGCCCTGTGCCAGTGACGTCGCCAACTAGTATTCCTCCCCCCACCTGATGAAGGAACCTGCACTTTCATCTGCACCTTCCTCTTTCTCCCCGTGTAAGGTGGTATGGTATGCGGGAAGAGCAACCTGACTTTCAGCAGGGTCACAATGTTGTTGTGTAGCATGCACGGGGAATGTTGCGTTATGGGTCAATGTACCAGCAGACTCATCTATCACTGGCTGGGCAATGGGCACGATGAAGTGGAAACACAGATATAGGCCCAAAGAATAAAGTGGGCTAAATGCAGTTCAAAATTGGTAACACAGGAATAACCAGGGGGCATTGCAGTGGAGGACAACTGGAATGAGAGGCTGACACAGAGAGTAGGGCCAAATCAGTAAGTAGTCGAAATGCAGTTCAAAATTGGCAACCGTAGTAAACAGGCGGCACAGCTTTGTTCAGTGGAGGAGAACAGCAAGGAGTGGCAGACACCGATAGTAGGCCCCAACCCAACTAGTAGGCCAAATGCAGTCTAACATTAACAACTACTTAACGAGAGCCTGAAAATGGAATTTCAGGACAGGAAACCAGGAGAACAGCAAGGAGTGGCAGACACCGATAGTAGGCCCCAAACCAACTAGTACGCCAAATGCAGTTGTTCCATTTAACCACAATTTAATGAGAGCCTGAAGATAGAAGCTCAGGAAAGGCAACCTGGGGAACACCTTGGAGTGTAACACACCATCTCTCTCCACCCCATACCCATTTTGTAGGCCTAATGCAGTGTACTTTTCTACAACTACTAAACGAGAGTCGGAAGACCGAAGCAATGGCAAGGAAACCTGGGGAACACCTTGGAGTGTAACACACCATCTCTCTCCACCCCATACCCAATTTGTAGGCCTAATGCAGTGTAGTTTCCAAGAACTACTAAACGAGAGCCGGAAGATCGAAGCTCAGGAAAGGCAACCTGGGGAACACCTTGGAGTCTAACACACCCTCTCTCTACACCCCATACCCAATTTGAAGGCCTAATGCAGTGTAGTTTCCAAGAACTACTAAACGAGAGCCGGAAGATCGAAGCTCAGGAAAGGCAACCTGGGGAACACCTTGGAGTGTAACACACCCTCTCGCTACACTCCATACCCAATTTGAAGGCCTAATGCAGCGTAGTTTCCAACAACTACTAAACGAGAGCCGGAAGATCGAAGCTCAGGAAAGGCAACCTGGGGAACACCTTGGAGTGTAACAAACCCTCTCTCTACACCCCATACCCAATTTGTAGGCCTAATGCAGCGTAGTTTCCGACAACTACTAAACGAGAGCATGAAGATCGAAGCTCAGGAAAGGCAACCTGGGGAACACCTTGGAGTGTAACACACCCTCTCTCTACACCCCATACCCAATTTGAAGGCCTCCTGCAGTGTAGTTTCCAAGAACTACTAAACGAGAGCCGGAAGATCGAAGCTCAGGAAAGGCAACCTGGGGAACACCTTGGAGTGTAACACACCCTCTCTCTACACCCCATACCCAATTTGAAGGCCTAATGCAGCGTAGTTTCCAACAACTACTAAACGAGAGCCGGAAGATCGAAGCTCAGGAAAGGCAACCTGGGGAACACCTTGGAGTGTAACACACCCTCTCTCTCCACCCCATACCCATTTTGTAGGCCTAATGCAGTGTACTTTTCTACAACTACTAAACGAGAGTCGGAAGACCGAAGCAATGGCAAGGAAACCTGGGGAACACCTTGGAGTGTAACACACCATCTCTCTCCACCCCATACCCAATTTGTAGGCCTAATGCAGTGTAGTTTCCAAGAACTACTAAACGAGAGCCGGAAGATCGAAGCTCAGGAAAGGCAACCTGGGGAACACCTTGGAGTGTAACACACCCTCTCTCTACACCCCATACCCAATTTGAAGGCCTAATGCAGTGTAGTTTCCAAGAACTACTAAACGAGAGCCGGAAGATCGAAGCTCAGGAAAGGCAACCTGGGGAACACCTTGGAGTGTAACACATCCTCTCTCTACACCCCATACCCAATTTGAAGGCCTAATGCAGTGTAGTTTCCAACAACTACTAAACGAGAGCCGGAAGATCGAAGCTCAGGAAAGGCAACCTGGGGAACACCTTGGAGTGGAACACACCATCTCTCTACACCCCATACCCAATTTGAAGGCCTAATGCAGCGTAGTTTCCAACAACTACTAAACGAGAGCCGGAAGATCGAAGCTCAGGAAAGGCAACCTGGGGAACACCTTGGAGTGTAACACAACGTCTCTCTACACCACGGAAGGGCTGATTCTTAGGAAGGAAGGCTGTTGGAAATAAGCATTGCGCGTCCGAGGGTGATTATATTCTTATTAGGTATATACTCACCCTCGGACGCGCCCTGCTTCTTTATTTGGAATGAATGTTTATTTGCAATGTGGTGTTGACTTTCTCTATTATTTTGGTAATTAATGATTTTATTATTTTCATTGTTTTGCATCTTCTCGGCAATAATATAAAGAAGACGCGACAGGACAACACTCGGTGGATGCCATATGTGTGTTTTCAATTTAAAAAACCTTTCAGTTAACTACTTGCAGGAGAAAGTAATTGTAGCTGGTGGCCATTTTTAGTACTGTACCAGATTTTAGTTGTGTGTTTGTTTTTAATGTTAAAATGTCTGCATTTGATATCTCACCAGTATTTTCTTTTTTATAAGCAAAATACTTTTTTTTTTATTTTATGATGTTGGTTCAAGGGGTACACGGGCAGCAGTAGACAGGTCAGTGGAGGCCTAGTGGAAGGAGGGACCGCAGACAGGCTTCGAAGCCCTAACATAATAAATTGGGCTGCCTGTAGGCAATTTAAAATTGGTTCCAGGGGAACACGGGCAGCAGTAGACAGGTCAGTGGAGGCCTAGAGGAAGGAGGGACCGCAGATGCGCCAATGTTTCCCCCATACCAAATTTGTAGGCCTAATGCAGTGTAGTTTCCAACAACTACTAAACGAGAGCCAGAATATCGAAGCTCAGGAAAGGCAAACTGGGGAACACCTTGGAGTGTAACACACCCTCTCTCTACACCCCATACCCAATTTGAAGGCCTAATGCAGTGTAGTTTCCAAGAACTACTAAACGAGAGCCGGAAGATCGAAGCTCAGGAAATGCAACCTGGGGAACACCTTGGAGTGTAACACACCCTCTCTCTACACCCCATACCCAATTTGAAGGCCTAATGCAGTGTAGTTTCCAAGAACTACTAAACGAGAGCCGGAAGATCGAAGCTCAGGAAAGGCAACCTGGGGAACACCTTGGAGTGGAACACACCATCTCTCTACACCCCATACCCAATTTGAAGGACTAATGCAGCGTAGTTTCCAACAACTACTAAACGAGAGCCGGAAGATCGAAGCTCAGGAAAGGCAACCTGGGGAACACCTTGGAGTGTAACACAACGTCTCTCTACACCACGGAAGGGCTGATTCTTAGGAAGGAAGGCTGTTGGAAATAAGCATTGCGCGTCCGAGGGTGATTATATTCTTATTAGGTATATACTCACCCTCGGACGCGCCCTGCTTCTTTATTTGGAATGAATGTTTATTTGCAATGTGGTGTTGACTTTCTCTATTATTTTGGTAATTAATGATTTTATTATTTTCATTGTTTTGCATCTTCTCGGCAATAATATAAAGAAGACGCGACAGGACAACACTCGGTGGATGCCATATGTGTGTTTTCAATTTAAAAAACCTTTCAGTTAACTACTTGCAGGAGAAAGTAATTGTAGCTGGTGGCCATTTTTAGTACTGTACCAGATTTTAGTTGTGTGTTTGTTTTTAATGTTAAAATGTCTGCATTTGATATCTCTCCAGTATTTTCTTTTTTGTAAGCAAAATACTTATTTTTATATTTTCTGATGTTGGTTACAGGGGTACACGGGCAGCAGTGCCCTGGTCAGTGTACTAGTAGTTGAAAGAATGGACCGCAGACAGGCATCGAAGGCCTAAAATAAAAAAATTGGGCTGGCTGTAGGCAATTTTAAATTGGTTCCAGGGGTACACGGGCAGCAGTGGTGTGGTCAGTGGAGGCCTAGTGGAAGGAGTGACCGCAGACAGGCATCGAAGGCCTAAAATAATAACACATGGCTGTAGGCAATTTTAAATTGGTTCCAGGGGTACACGGGCAGCAGTGGTGTGGTCAGTGGAGGCCTAGTGGAAGGAGTGACCGCAGACAGGCATCGAAGGCCTAAAATAATAACACATGGCTGTAGGCAATTTTAAATTGGTTCCAGGGGTACACGGGCAGCAGTGACCTGGTCAGTGTAGTAGTAGTTGAAAGAATGGACCGCAGACAGGCATCGAAGGCCTAAAATAAAAAAATTGGGCTGGCTGTAGGCAATTTTAAATTGGTTCCAGGGGTACACGGGCAGCAGTGGTGTGGTCAGTGGAGGCCTAGTGGAAGGAGTGACCGCAGACAGGCATCGAAGGCCTAAAATAATAACACATGGCTGTAGGCAATTTTAAATTGGTTCCAGGGGTACACGGGCAGCAGTGGTGTGGTCAGTGGAGGCCTAGTGGAAGGAGTGACCGCAGACAGGCATCGAAGGCCTAAAATAATAACACATGGCTGTAGGCAATTTTAAATTGGTTCCATGGGTACACGGGCAGCAGTGACCTGGTCAGTGTAGTAGTAGTTGAAAGAATGGACCGCAGACAGGCATCGAAGGCCTAAAATAAAAAAATTGGGCTGGCTGTAGGCAATTTTAAATTGGTTCCAGGGGTACACGGGCAGCAGTGGTGTGGTCAGTGGAGGCCTAGTGGAAGGAGTGACCGCAGACAGGCATCGAAGGCCTAAAATAATAACACATGGCTGTAGGCAATTTTAAATTGGTTCCAGGGGTACACGGGCAGCAGTGGTGTGGTCAGTGGAGGCCTAGTGGAAGGAGTGACCGCAGACAGGCATCGAAGGCCTAAAATAATAACACATGGCTGTAGGCAATTTTAAATTGGTTCCAGGGGTACACGGGCAGCAGTGGTGTGGTCAGTGGAGGCCTAGTGGAAGGAGTGACCGCAGACAGGCATCGAAGGCCTAAAATAATAACACATGGCTGTAGGCAATTTTAAATTGGTTCCAGGGGTACACGGGCAGCAGTGGTGTGGTCAGTGGAGGCCTAGTGGAAGGAGTGACCGCAGACAGGCATCGAAGGCCTAAAATAATAACACATGGCTGTAGGCAATTTTAAATTGGTTCCAGGGGTACACGGGCAGCAGTGACCTGGTCAGTGTAGTAGTAGTTGAAAGAATGGACCGCAGACAGGCATCGAAGGCCTAAAATAAAAAAATTGGGCTGGTTGTAGGCAATTTTAAATTGGTTCCAGGGGTACACGGGCAGCAGTGGTGTGGTCAGTGGAGGCCTAGTGGAAGGAGTGACCGCAGACAGGCATCGAAGGCCTAAAATAATAACACATGGCTGTAGGCAATTTTAAATTGGTTCCAGGGGTACACGGGCAGCAGTGACCTGGTCAGTGTAGTAGTAGTTGAAAGAATGGACCGCAGACAGGCATCGAAGGCCTAAAATAATAACACATGGCTGTAGGCAATTTTAAATTGGTTCCAGGGGTACACGGACAGCAGTGGTGTGGTCAGTGGAGGCCTAGTGGAAGGAGTGACCGCAGACAGGCATCGAAGGCCTAAAATAATAACACATGGCTGTAGGCAATTTTAAATTGGTTCCAGGGGTACACGGGCAGCAGTGACCTGGTCAGTGTAGTAGTAGTTGAAAGAATGGACCGCAGACAGGCATCGAAGGCCTAAAATAAAAAAATTGGGCTGGCTGTAGGCAATTTTAAATTGGTTCCAGGGGTACACGGGCAGCAGTGGTGTGGTCAGTGGAGGCCTAGTGGAAGGAGTGACCGCAGACAGGCATCGAAGGCCTAAAATAATAACACATGGCTGTAGGCAATTTTAAATTGGTTCCAGGGGTACACGGGCAGCAGTGCCCTGGTCAGTGTAGTAGTAGTTGAAAGAATGGACCGCAGACAGGCATCGAAGGCCTAAAATAATAACACATGGCTGTAGGCAATTTTAAATTGGTTCCAGGGGTACACGGACAGCAGTGGTGTGGTCAGTGGAGGCCTAGTGGAAGGAGTCACCGCAGACAGGCATCGAAGGCCTAAAATAATAACACATGGCTGTAGGCAATTTTAAATTGGTTCCAGGGGTACACGGACAGCAGTGGTGTGGTCAGTGGAGGCCTAGTGGAAGGAGTGACCACAGACAGGCATCGAAGGCCTAACATAACAAAAATGTCAATACAATGGTATTGTCAGTGGCAGGCATTGAAGGATGTCAGCGCATAGACTAAACATTGGTGGAGCTGTGAGATAATTTTGCAAGTGGTAGAGCACTGCTTGAGCTGGGGTGGGGGGAAACTGTCTTGTGGCCGGCGGTACAGGCCCAGGGCCCCTCATATTACAACGGTGTGTCTGACGTTGGGTGCGCACCACCACCGCCAGAGACACTTTATTGTACTAGGAGGGACCCAGTGGCAGTGCCGTCGACCAAAAGCGGGCTAACCCACCTCTTCAGACAAACTGCACTCTCACGGGTGCTGTCGCCAAGTGTCGATACCACGGCCCCGTGTGGGGAGTTTGGCCATTTAGTGAGGTGTAAACATGTCGTATGCTGGACAATCAGGTGCTGAAAATTACGAGATTGGAAAAGGCATTCAGAATAGTCCACAGGCAAGACCTTTTCATAGGAAAGCTAGGTGTCAGCCGGGCAAGGTGGGGCAAAAGATTTCGAAATCCAGTTGTGGTTCATTTTAATGAAGGTTAGATCATCTACATTTTGGGTAGCCAGACGAGTCCTTTTTTCTGTTAGTATTGAACCTGCAGCACTGAATACTCTTTCTGATAGGACACTAGCTGCCGGGCAAGCAAGCTCCTGCAATGCATATTCTGCCAATTCTGGCCAGGTGTCTAATTTTGATGCCCAGTAATCAAATGGGAATGACGGTTGAGGGAGAACATCGATAAGGGATGAAAAATAGTTTGTAACCATACTGGACAAATGTTGTCTCCTGTCACTTTGAATTGATGCTGCAGTACCTGTCCTGTCTGCGGTCATAGCAAAATCACTCCACAACCTGGTCAGAAAACCCCTCTGGCCAACGCCACTTCTGATTTCTGCCCCTCTAACTCCTCTGGTCTGCTGGCCCCTGCAGCTCGTGTGAGAACGATCACGGGCGCTGTGTGCAGGGAATGCCAGAAGCAAACGGTCAACAAGAGTTGATTGTTTGGTTGCTAATATTAGTTCCAAGTTCTCATGTGGCATTATATTTTGCAATTTGCCTTTATAGCGAGGATCAAGGAGGCAGGCCAACCAGTAATCGTCATCATTCATCATTTTAGTTATGCGTGTGTCCCTTTTGAGGATACGTAAGGCATAATCCGCCATGTGGGCCAAAGTTCCAGTTCTCAAATCTGCGGTTGTGCTTGGTTGAGGGGCAGTTTCAGGCAAATCCACGTCACTTGTGTCCCTCAAAAAAACAGAACCCGGCCTTGCCGCGCCACCAATTTCCAGTGGCCCCGGAAAAGCTTCCTCATTAAAAATATAATCATCCCCATCATCCTCCTCGTCCTCCTCCTCCTCTTCGCCCGCTACCTCGTCCTGTACACTGCCCTGGCCAGACAATGGCTGACTGTCATCAAGGCTTTCCTCTTCCTCAGCTGCAGACGCCTGATCCTTTATGTGCGTCAAACTTTGCATCAGCAGACGCATTAGGGGGATGCTCATGCTTATTATGGCGTTGTCTGCACTAACCAGCCGTGTGCATTCCTCAAAACACTGAAGGACTTGACACATGTCTTGAATCTTCGACCACTGCACACCTGACAACTCCATGTCTGCCATCCTACTGCCTGCCCGTGTATGTGTATCCTCCCACAAAAACATAACAGCCCGCCTCTGTTCACACAGTCTCTGAAGCATGTGCAGTGTTGAGTTCCACCTTGTTGCAACGTCTATGATTAGGCGATGCTGGGGAAGGTTCAAAGAACGCTGATAGGTCTGCATACGGCTGGAGTGTACGGGCGAACGGCGGATATGTGAGCAAAGTCCACGCACTTTGAGGAGCAGGTCGGATAACCCCGGATAACTTTTCAGGAAGCACTGCACCACCAGGTTTAAGGTGTGAGCCAGGCAAGGAATGTGTTTCAGTTGGGAAAGGGAGATGGCAGCCATGAAATTCCTTCCGTTATCACTCACTACCTTGCCTGCCTCAAGATCTACAGTGTCCAGCCACGACTGCGTTTCTTTCTGCAAGAACTCGGACAGAACTTCCGCGGTGTGTCTGTTGTCGCCCAAACACTTCATAGACAATACAGCCTGCTGACGTTTGCCAGTAGCTGCCCCATAATGGGAGACCTGGTGTGCAACAGTGGCAGCTGCGGATGGAGTGGTTGTGCGACTGCGGTCTGTGGACGAGCTCTCGCTTCTGCAGGAGGACGAAGAGGAGGAGGAGGGGGTGCGAACGGCTACAGCCAATTGTTTCCTAGACCGTGGGCTAGGCAGAATTGTCCTAAACTTGCTATCCCCTGTGGACTCTGCATCCACCACATTTAACCAGTGTGCCGTGATGGACACGTAACGTCCCTGGCCATGCCTACTGGTCCATGCATCTGTTGTCAGGTGCACCTTTGTGCTCACAGATTGCCTGAGTGCATGGACGATGCGCTCTTTAACATGCTGGTGGAGGGCTGGGATGGCTTTTCTGGAAAAAAAGTGTTGACTGGGTAGCTCGTAGCGTGGTACAGCATAGTCCATCAGGGCTTTGAAAGCTTCGCTTTCAACTAACCGGTAGGGCATCATCTCTAACGAGATTAGTCTAGCTATGTGTGCGTTCAAACCCTGTGTACGCGGATGCGAGGCTAAGTACTTCCTTTTTCTAACCATAGTCTCATGTAGGGTGAGCTGGACTGGAGAGCTGGAGATCGTGGAACTAGCGGGGGTGCCGGTGGACATGGCAGACTGAGAGACGGTGGGAGATGGTATTGTTGCCACCGGTGCCCTAGATGCAGTGTTTCCTACTACGAAACTGGTGATTCCCTGAGCCTGACGGCTTTGGCCTGGCAAAGAAACCTGCACAGATACTGCAGGTGGTGCGGAAAATGGTGGCCCTACACTGCCGGAAGGGATGTTGCGTTGCTGACTAGCTTCATTGGCCGAGGGTGCTACAACCTTAAGGGACATTTGGTAGTTAGTCCAGGCTTGCAAATGCATGGTGGTTAAATGTCTATGCATGCAACTTGTATTGAGACTTTTCAGATTCTGTCCTCTGCTTAAGGTAGTTGAACATTTTTGACAGATGACTTTGCGCTGATCAATTGGATGTTGTTTAAAAAAATGCCAGACTGCACTCTTTCTAGCATCGGATACCTTTTCAGGCATTGCAGACTGAGCTTTAACCGGATGGCCACGCTGTCCTCCAACAGGTTTTAGCTTTGCCACGCGTTTTGGGCAAGATACGGGCCCGGCAGATGGAACCTGTTGCGATGTTGATGCCTGCTGCGGCCCCTCCTCCTCCGCTTCAGAACTGCTGCCGCCTGCACCCTGTTCCCCCAATGGCTGCCAATCGGGGTCAAGAACTGGGTCATCTATTACCTCTTCTTGTAGCTCGTGTGCAACTTCGTCTGTGTCACCGTGGCGGTCGGTGGTATAGCGTTCGTGATGGGGCAACATAATCTCATCAGGGTCTGATTCTTGATCAGCACCCTGCGATGGCAATGTTGTGGTCTGAGTCAAAGGACCAGGATAGTAGTCTGGCTGTGGCTGTGCATCAGTGCACTTCATGTCAGATTCAACTTGTAATGGGCAGGGACTGTTAACTGCTTCACTTTCTAAGCCAGGGACGGTATGTGTAAAGAGCTCCATGGAGTAACCCGTTGTGTCGCCTGCTGCATTCTTCTCTGTTGTTTTTGCTGAAGAGGACAAGGAAGCGACTTGTCCCTGACCGTGAACATCCACTAACGACGCGCTGCTTTGACATTTACCAGTTTCACGAGAGGAGGCAAAAGAGCTAGAGGCTGAGTCAGCAAGATAAGCCAAAACTTGCTCTTGCTGCTCCGGCTTTAAAAGCGGTTTTCCTACTCCCAGAAAAGGGAGCGTTCGAGGCCTTGTGTAGCCAGACGACGAACCTGGCTCCACAGCTCCAGACTTAGGTGCAATATTCTTTTTCCCACGACCAGCTGATGCTCCACCACTACCATTACCCTCATTACCAGCTGACAATGAACGCCCCCGGCCACGACCTCTTCCACCAGACTTCCTCATTGTTTTAAAAACGTTAACAAACGAACGGTATTTGTTGCTGTCACACAACTTACACGGTGAGCTATAACTTCAGTATGATTTAGCTACCCCTTTACAGGTGGGTGAGACCACAACGAAAATCAGCCACAATGTTACACACTCTGTTGTTGTTGGCAACAAATGAGATGGCACACACGCAGGACTGTCACTGAAGCGCAAATGTAAATATTTATCTCCCACTGATTTGTGTTTGTTTTTTTTAAAAGGGAGACTTCAGAAAAAAAAAATTTAAAAAAAATTATTTTTTACAGAAGAATTTATAAAATAAATAAAATGAAATGATTGTTTCAGGGAGAATTTAGGAAAAAAAAAAAAGGTTTTGTAGGGCCCACTGAGTGAGAGAGGACGCACACAGGAGTCAGGAGTGGCACACAAGCCCAGAGGCCAATATTAATCTCCCACCGATTGATTTAGTTATTTTTTTTGGTAGATTTTGGAACCCAAATCAAGCAAAAAAATTAATAGGCTTTCTATGGCCCACAATTGGGGAGAGAGAGAGAGATGGCACACCCAGGAGTCAAGACTGGCACACAAGCAGAAGGGGCAATATGAATCTCCCACAGATTTTTTTTTTTTTTTTTTTCAGGGAGACTTGAGAGAAAAAAAAAAACCAAAATAATGATTTTTTTCAGGAATAATTTAGAAACCAAAGAAAATAAAATGATTGTTTCAGGGAGAATTTAGAAAACAAATAAAACAAAAAATAGGCTTTCTAGGGCCCACTGAGTGACAGATGACGCACACAGGAGTTAGGAGTGGCACACAAGCCCAGAGGCCAATATTAATCTCCCACCGATTGATTTAGTTATTTTTTTTGGTAGATTTTGGAACCCAAATCAAGCAAAAAAATTAATAGGCTTTCTATGGCCCACAATTGGGGAGAGAGAGAGAGATGGCACACCCAGGAGTCAAGACTGGCACACAAGCAGAAGGGGCAATATGAATCTCCCACAGATTTTTTTTTTTTTTTTTTTTTTTTTTCAGGGAGACTTGAGAGAAAAAAAAATACCAAAAAAATGATTTTTTTCAGGAATAATTTAGAAACCAAAGAAAATAAAATGATTGTTTCAGGGAGAATTTAGAAAACAAATAAAACAAAAAATAGGCTTTCTAGGGCCCACTGAGTGACAGATGACGCACACAGGAGTCAGGAGTGGCACACAAGCCCAGAGGCCAATATTAATCTCCCACTGATTGATTTAGTGATTTTTTTTGGTAGATTTTGGAACCCAAATCAAGCAAAAAAATTTATAGGCTTTCTATGGCCCACAATTGGGGAGAGAGAGAGAGATGGCACACCCAGGAGTCAAGACTGGCACACAAGCAGAAGGGGCAATATGAATCTCCCACAGATTTTTTTTTTTTTTTTTCAGGGAGACTTGAGAGAAAAAAAAATACCAAAAAAATGATTTTTTTCAGGAATAATTTAGAAACCAAAGAAAATAAAATGATTGTTTCAGGGAGAATTTAGAAAACAAATAAAACAAAAAATAGGCTTTCTAGGGCCCACTGAGTGACAGATGACGCACACAGGAGTCAGGAGTGGCACACAAGCCCAGAGGCCAATATTAATCTCCCACTGATTGATTTAGTGATTTTTTTCAGGTAGATTTTGGAACCCAAATCAAGCAAAAAAATTAATAGGCTTTCTATGGCCCACAATTGGGGAGAGAGAGAGAGATGGCACACCCAGGAGTCAAGACTGGCACACAAGCAGAAGGGGCAATATGAATCTCCCACAGATTTTTTTTTTTTTTTTTTTTTTCAGGGAGACTTGAGAGAAAAAAAAATACAAAAAAAATGATTTTTTTCAGGAATAATTTAGAAACCAAAGAAAATAAAATGATTGTTTCAGGGAGAATTTAGAAAACAAATAAAACAAAAAATAGGCTTTCTAGGGCCCACTGAGTGACAGATGACGCACACAGGAGTCAGGAGTGGCACACAAGCCCAGAGGCCAATATTAATCTCCCACTGATTGATTTAGTGATTTTTTTCAGGTAGATTTTGGAACCCAAATCAAGCAAAAAAATTAATAGGCTTTCTATGGCCCACAATTGGGGAGAGAGAGAGAGATGGCACACCCAGGAGTCAAGACTGGCACACAAGCAGAAGGGGCAATATGAATCTCCCACAGATTTTTTTTTTTTTTTTTAAGGGAGACGAGAGAAAAAAAAATACAAAAAAAATGATTTTTTTCAGGAATAATTTAGAAACCAAAGAAAATAAAATGATTGTTTCAGGGAGAATTTAGAAAACAAATAAAACAAAAAATAGGCTTTCTAGGGCCCACTGAGTGACAGATGACGCACACAGGAGTCAGGAGTGGCACACAAGCCCAGAGGCCAATATTAATCTCCCACTGATTGATTTAGTGATTTTTTTCAGGTAGATTTTGGAACCCAAATCAAGCAAAAAAATTAATAGGCTTTCTATGGCCCACAATTGGGGAGAGAGAGAGAGATGGCACACCCAGGAGTCAAGACTGGCACACAAGCAGAAGGGGCAATATGAATCTCCCACAGATTTTTTTTTTTTTTTT